>NW_026783487.1:0-156000 GCF_949774975.1 Lagenorhynchus albirostris
CAACACCGTGTGTACCGGTTGTCACGTCTTAGGCGACCTACCGACGTACAGGCACCTAGGCCCTTCGCATCGTCTCTTGGAACGGAGAGTGAATTCAAGGCAAAACACTGCTCTCTTTGTTGCGCCGTTGGATTGCCCATCTTTCAAAAGTCCTCCCGAACACGGGTCTGGCAGGTCTTCGGTGGACCGCAAGCGGTCCCCGCTGCTGAACCAGGACGGCAATGCAAACACCCCCTGCTTAGCGTTCGCACTGGGAACACGAAGCTGCCCTCGCTTGCCAAGCAGACCGTCGACTTTAGGCGCAGCCTGACAAACGGACTTGTTGCCCCTGCAACACTGCCTGAGCTCTGGTAGGATAAAAGGACACTTTTTGGCCTCACCTAAGGAATTCCGTCGGTCACGCCTTTCAGCTCCCTGTGTGCCAAAGTTTTATCAGGGAAGGTCCAGGGTGCTCCTTGAGTCTCTTTTCGCCGGTCAGAAGCTACACGTACGTGTGCTGCGTCAAGTCTGACCGAGGGGCCTAATGAGAAAAGCATTATTTTCCCAACGGGAAAGCAGGACACTTGCGGCCTCAGATTTAAGTGAAAAACAGCGTTGTTGCCCGAGCCCTCTTCACAGTGGTAATGCCGAGTGATTGAACGGCAGGTTTCCCAGGCTAACAGACAGTTTCCTACTCGTTACAGGAGGCCTCCAGCAGCCCTTGTTCACCTAACGGGAAAGCCAGACCTGTCCCCCAGGCTCAACGTAATGTCAGCGTTTCCAACGCACGACTTGACGTGTACAAACGATTTCCATGAACCCTTAGGGAAAGCAGCGCATTAACGCTGGAATGCTTCTCCCAGGACTCCCTCTGCCCCACCATGTCCCTTTGGAGGAACACTGTGCACCCAATGACTCCTGTTGACCGACTGAGCACCGTTCGGCGACCCAGGTACCTCCGGATCATCTCTTGGAACGCAGTGTGAAAGGCAGCAAACTGTTGCCTTCGTTGGATAGAGAGGTTGGCAAGTCTGTCAACTGTGCCCCGACCCGAGTTCTGCAAAGTCTTCGGTGTGATGCCAGGGGCTCTCAGGGCTGACCCTGAGCTGCAATGTAACAAGCTCTGTGCTGACTGTTCATTCTCCGCTTACATACCTGCCGTCTCTCCCTGCCCAGCAGAAACTCGACTTTAGATGCCGTCCGGGAAATGAACGGTTTCCTCCTGAAGCCTGCTAGTCTTTTGGCAGGTTCAAGGACACCCAGATCTAGCTGGCGCCTTAAAACGCCTATGTCACTCGGACAGTGCTCATCTCCCTGCGCAAGATATTATTCTGAGAAGGTACCACAGTGCTTCTTGTGTCTCTTCTGGTGCTTGAGGAACTACACGTACGTGGGGCTGCGTTCAACTTTGATGCCGGGACCTTAGGAGAAACGTTGGATTGTCCCTAGTTGAACGAAGAATCCTCGTAGCCTCCAAGGTGCCGAAACACAGCGTTCCGCTAGTCTTCCCTTGCATGCTGGAACGTGTCTCAAAGGAAAGGGTGCTAGGCAAGAAAGAAGAAAGCTCTTTCCACTTCCTTGCCTGAGGCGTGCCAGAGCCCCCTTCGCATAAAGGGCAGACCACGCTGGTCACGAAGATCCAAACAAGGTCCGGGAACGGCATCCACAGGGCCTGCAGGCATGCAGCATTTGCCCAGAAGCCTTAGTCAAAGCAGTGGCTTGACGCTAGGGTGCTGGTTCAGGACTCCTGGGTCCTCACCACCTCGCATGGAGAAACACTGTGTACCCAACGTGTACCCAATTCTCAGGGGACCCAACCAAATACAGGTACCTGGGCCCTTCGGATCGTTTCTCTGCAAGAAGAATGAAAGGCGACCCTCTGCTCCCTTCGCTGCCCGTCTAGACTGCCGAGCTTTCAAAAGTCCTCCCGAACACAGGCCTAGCAGGTCTTCGGTGTTATGCCAATGATCCCCACGGCTGAACCACTGCTGCTATGAAGAAACACTGTGTTTACGGTTCATGCTGGGAACACCTCCCTGCCGCCTCTCTGTCTCTCTGTCTCTCTGTCTCTCTCTCTGTCTCTCTGTCTCTCTCTCTCTGTCTCTGCCAAGCAGAAGGTCGACTTCAGAGGCAGCCTGACAAACGTACAATGTGCCCCTGAACGCTACCCCAGGTTTTGTAAGACACAAGGACAGTTTGGCCCATCCCCGGGAATTACGTCGTTGAGGCCATTCAGCCCACGCAGGACTACCCTGGTGCCAAAGTCTTATCAGCGAAGGTCCAGGGTGCTGCTTGAGTCTCTTTTTGTTGGTCAGAAACTACAAGTGCATGTGCTGGGTTCAACTTTGATATTGGTTACCTAAATAAAGCCAAGAGCATTAGTTTCCCGGCGGGAGAGCTGAAAGTGCGGCCTCAAAGTGTCCTGAGAAACAGTGCGGTTCCTCGTGTTCTCTTCACAAGTAGAATGGCTATGTGCGGGGAAAGGGAGTTTGCCTAGAGAGACACTCTGTTTACTACGCCGTGCAGGAGGCCTCCGGTCACCCTCTATCCATCAACGGAACACTCTACTGTTCCACAACGACCCAAGTGAGGTCCAGGTAGTCCCTCCACGAATTGACGCGTGCAGAGGTTTTCCAGGAAACCTTAGGCGAGTAGTGCATTGAAGTTAGTATGCCTTTCCTAGGGTCCCCGCTGCCTCACCACGTCCCTTGGAAGAACACTGTGTACCGAAACTCTTCTTGGCCCCCTGAGCACCTTTCCGCTGTCAAAGTCCTCCGGATGACCTCTTTGAATGCAGACTGAGAAGCGACAAAGTCTCCTCTTTGCTGTAGAGCTAGATAGCCACGACATTCAAAAGTGCCCCTGAACAGAGGTGTAGAAGGTCCTAGGTGGCATGCCGGGGGCTCCCACTGCTGACGCTGAGGAGCCATGGGAGGCATGGTGCGTAGTGTTCATCCTTGGGTGTACTTACCTACCGGCTCTTCCTGGCAAGCTGTAACTCGACCTTTGATGCAGTCTGGAAAATGGACAGTTTCCCCCCCGAACACTGCTAGGCTTTTGGCAGGTTCAGGGAGCACCTAGATCTGATACCTAGCACCTTTAAGAGTTCATGCCATTCGCACAGCGCACAACCAACTCCCTGGCTACAAAATTATTCAGAGAAGGTGCCACCGTCCTCCTTGGGTCCCCTTTGGTTCCTGAGAAACTACACGCACGTGGGCTGTGTGCAACTCTGAGACCGGGACCCTCAGAGAACTGTAGTACCTCCCAACGGGAAAGAAGGATCGTTCAGCGTGAAAGCTGCCTGAAATACAGTGCTCTGTCAGTCCATTCTTGCATGCTGGAACGTCTTTGGAAGGAAAGTGGACTTCTCTTGAGCGCGGCGGTGGGTTTCCGCTTCCATTCCTGGGGCATCCCAGAGCCGCCTTTACCCAGAAGGAACACGACACTGAGCGCCAAGCTGAAGGCAAGGTCCAGGAATTGCATCCACAAATGCCAGGCAGGCGTGCAGCATTTCCCAGGGAGCCCTACTCAAAGCAGTGGCTAAACGCTAGTGGGCTTTTCAGGACTCCTGGGACTCCCGCGCCCTCACCACGTCTCACGGCAACACCGTGTGTACCGGTTGTCACGTCTTAGGCGACCTACCGACGTACAGGCACCTAGGCCCTTCGCATCGTCTCTTGGAACGGAGAGTGAATTCAAGGCAAAACACTGCTCTCTTTGTTGCGCCGTTGGATTGCCCATCTTTCAAAAGTCCTCCCGAACACGGGTCTGGCAGGTCTTCGGTGGACCGCAAGCGGTCCCCGCTGCTGAACCAGGACGGCAATGCAAACACCCCCTGCTTAGCGTTCGCACTGGGAACACGAAGCTGCCCTCGCTTGCCAAGCAGACCGTCGACTTTAGGCGCAGCCTGACAAACGGACTTGTTGCCCCTGCAACACTGCCTGAGCTCTGGTAGGATAAAAGGACACTTTTTGGCCTCACCTAAGGAATTCCGTCGGTCACGCCTTTCAGCTCCCTGTGTGCCAAAGTTTTATCAGGGAAGGTCCAGGGTGCTCCTTGAGTCTCTTTTCGCCGGTCAGAAGCTACACGTACGTGTGCTGCGTCAAGTCTGACCGAGGGGCCTAATGAGAAAAGCATTATTTTCCCAACGGGAAAGCAGGACACTTGCGGCCTCAGATTTAAGTGAAAAACAGCGTTGTTGCCCGAGCCCTCTTCACAGTGGTAATGCCGAGTGATTGAACGGCAGGTTTCCCAGGCTAACAGACAGTTTCCTACTCGTTACAGGAGGCCTCCAGCAGCCCTTGTTCACCTAACGGGAAAGCCAGACCTGTCCCCCAGGCTCAACGTAATGTCAGCGTTTCCAACGCACGACTTGACGTGTACAAACGATTTCCATGAACCCTTAGGGAAAGCAGCGCATTAACGCTGGAATGCTTCTCCTAGGACTCCCTCTGCCCCACCATGTCCCTTTGGAGGAACACTGTGCACCCAATGACTCCTGTTGACCGACTGAGCACCGTTCGGCGACCCAGGTACCTCCGGATCATCTCTTGGAACGCAGTGTGAAAGGCAGCAAACTGTTGCCTTCGTTGGATAGAGAGGTTGGCAAGTCTGTCAACTGTGCCCCGACCCGAGTTCTGCAAAGTCTTCGGTGTGATGCCAGGGGCTCTCAGGGCTGACCCTGAGCTGCAATGTAACAAGCTCTGTGCTGACTGTTCATTCTCCGCTTACATACCTGCCGTCTCTCCCTGCCCAGCAGAAACTCGACTTTAGATGCCGTCCGGGAAATGAACGGTTTCCTCCTGAAGCCTGCTAGTCTTTTGGCAGGTTCAAGGACACCCAGATCTAGCTGGCGCCTTAAAACGCCTATGTCACTCGGACAGTGCTCATCTCCCTGCGCAAGATATTATTCTGAGAAGGTACCACAGTGCTTCTTGTGTCTCTTCTGGTGCTTGAGGAACTACACGTACGTGGGGCTGCGTTCAACTTTGATGCCGGGACCTTAGGAGAAACGTTGGATTGTCCCTAGTTGAACGAAGAATCCTCGTAGCCTCCAAGGTGCCGAAACACAGCGTTCCGCTAGTCTTCCCTTGCATGCTGGAACGTGTCTCAAAGGAAAGGGTGCTAGGCAAGAAAGAAGAAAGCTCTTTCCACTTCCTTGCCTGAGGCGTGCCAGAGCCCCCTTCGCATAAAGGGCAGACCACGCTGGTCACGAAGATCCAAACAAGGTCCGGGAACGGCATCCACAGGGCCTGCAGGCATGCAGCATTTGCCCAGAAGCCTTAGTCAAAGCAGTGGCTTGACGCTAGGGTGCTGGTTCAGGACTCCTAGGACTCCTGGGTCCTCACCACCTCGCATGGAGAAACACTGTGTACCCAACGTGTACCCAATTCTCAGGGGACCCAACCAAATACAGGTACCTGGGCCCTTCGGATCGTTTCTCTGCAAGAAGAATGAAAGGCGACCCTCTGCTCCCTTCGCTGCCCGTCTAGACTGCCGAGCTTTCAAAAGTCCTCCCGAACACAGGCCTAGCAGGTCTTCGGTGTTATGCCAATGATCCCCACGGCTGAACCACTGCTGCTATGAAGAAACACTGTGTTTACGGTTCATGCTGGGAACACCTCCCTGCCGCCTCTCTGTCTCTCTGTCTCTCTGTCTCTCTGTCTCTCTGTCTCTCTCTCTCTCTCTCTCTGTCTCTCTCTCTCTGTCTCTGCCAAGCAGAAGGTCGACTTCAGAGGCAGCCTGACAAACGTACAATGTGCCCCTGAACGCTACCCCAGGTTTTGTAAGACACAAGGACAGTTTGGCCCATCCCCGGGAATTACGTCGTTGAGGCCATTCAGCCCACGCAGGACTACCCTGGTGCCAAAGTCTTATCAGCGAAGGTCCAGGGTGCTGCTTGAGTCTCTTTTTGTTGGTCAGAAACTACAAGTGCATGTGCTGGGTTCAACTTTGATATTGGTTACCTAAATAAAGCCAAGAGCATTAGTTTCCCGGCGGGAGAGCTGAAAGTGCGGCCTCAAAGTGTCCTGAGAAACAGTGCGGTTCCTCGTGTTCTCTTCACAAGTAGAATGGCTATGTGCGGGGAAAGGGAGTTTGCCTAGAGAGACACTCTGTTTACTACGCCGTGCAGGAGGCCTCCGGTCACCCTCTATCCATCAACGGAACACTCTACTGTTCCACAACGACCCAAGTGAGGTCCAGGTAGTCCCTCCACGAATTGACGCGTGCAGAGGTTTTCCAGGAAACCTTAGGCGAGTAGTGCATTGAAGTTAGTATGCCTTTCCTAGGGTCCCCGCTGCCTCACCACGTCCCTTGGAAGAACACTGTGTACCGAAACTCTTCTTGGCCCCCTGAGCACCTTTCCGCTGTCAAAGTCCTCCGGATGACCTCTTTGAATGCAGACTGAGAAGCGACAAAGTCTCCTCTTTGCTGTAGAGCTAGATAGCCACGACATTCAAAAGTGCCCCTGAACAGAGGTGTAGAAGGTCCTAGGTGGCATGCCGGGGGCTCCCACTGCTGACGCTGAGGAGCCATGGGAGGCATGGTGCGTAGTGTTCATCCTTGGGTGTACTTACCTACCGGCTCTTCCTGGCAAGCTGTAACTCGACCTTTGATGCAGTCTGGAAAATGGACAGTTTCCCCCCCGAACACTGCTAGGCTTTTGGCAGGTTCAGGGAGCACCTAGATCTGATACCTAGCACCTTTAAGAGTTCATGCCATTCGCACAGCGCACAACCAACTCCCTGGCTACAAAATTATTCAGAGAAGGTGCCACCGTCCTCCTTGGGTCCCCTTTGGTTCCTGAGAAACTACACGCACGTGGGCTGTGTGCAACTCTGAGACCGGGACCCTTAGAGAACTGTAGTACCTCCCAACGGGAAAGAAGGATCGTTCAGTGTGAAAGCTGCCTGAAATACAGTGCTCTGTCAGTCCATTCTTGCATGCTGGAACGTCTTTGGAAGGAAAGTGGACTTCTCTTGAGCGCGGCGGTGGGTTTCCGCTTCCATTCCTGCGGCATCCCAGAGCCGCCTTTACCCAGAAGGAACACGACACTGAGCGCCAAGCTGAAGGCAAGGTCCAGGAATTGCATCCACAAATGCCAGGCAGGCGTGCAGCATTTCCCAGGGAGCCCTACTCAAAGCAGTGGCTAAACGCTAGTGGGCTTTTCAGGACTCCTGGGACTCCCGCGCCCTCACCACGTCTCACGGCAACACCGTGTGTACCGGTTGTCACGTCTTAGGCGACCTACCGACGTACAGGCACCTAGGCCCTTCGCATCGTCTCTTGGAACGAAGAGTGAATTCAAGGCAAAACACTGCTCTCTTTGTTGCGCCGTTGGATTGCCCATCTTTCAAAAGTCCTCCCGAACACGGGTCTGGCAGGTCTTCGGTGGACCGCAAGCGGTCCCCGCTGCTGAACCAGGACGGCAATGCAAACACCCCCTGCTTAGCGTTCGCACTGGGAACACGAAGCTGCCCTCGCTTGCCAAGCAGACCGTCGACTTTAGGCGCAGCCTGACAAACGGACTTGTTGCCCCTGCAACACTGCCTGAGCTCTGGTAGGATAAAAGGACACTTTTTGGCCTCACCTAAGGAATTCCGTCGGTCACGCCTTTCAGCTCCCTGTGTGCCAAAGTTTTATCAGGGAAGGTCCAGGGTGCTCCTTGAGTCTCTTTTCGCCGGTCAGAAGCTACACGTACGTGTGCTGCGTCAAGTCTGACCGAGGGGCCTAATGAGAAAAGCATTATTTTCCCAACGGGAAAGCAGGACACTTGCGGCCTCAGATTTAAGTGAAAAACAGCGTTGTTGCCCGAGCCCTCTTCACAGTGGTAATGCCGAGTGATTGAACGGCAGGTTTCCCAGGCTAACAGACAGTTTCCTACTCGTTACAGGAGGCCTCCAGCAGCCCTTGTTCACCTAACGGGAAAGCCAGACCTGTCCCCCAGGCTCAACGTAATGTCAGCGTTTCCAACGCACGACTTGACGTGTACAAACGATTTCCATGAACCCTTAGGGAAAGCAGCGCATTAACGCTGGAATGCTTCTCCCAGGACTCCCTCTGCCCCACCATGTCCCTTTGGAGGAACACTGTGCACCCAATGACTCCTGTTGACCGACTGAGCACCGTTCGGCGACCCAGGTACCTCCGGATCATCTCTTGGAACGCAGTGTGAAAGGCAGCAAACTGTTGCCTTCGTTGGATAGAGAGGTTGGCAAGTCTGTCAACTGTGCCCCGACCCGAGTTCTGCAAAGTCTTCGGTGTGATGCCAGGGGCTCTCAGGGCTGACCCTGAGCTGCAATGTAACAAGCTCTGTGCTGACTGTTCATTCTCCGCTTACATACCTGCCGTCTCTCCCTGCCCAGCAGAAACTCGACTTTAGATGCCGTCCGGGAAATGAACGGTTTCCTCCTGAAGCCTGCTAGTCTTTTGGCAGGTTCAAGGACACCCAGATCTAGCTGGCGCCTTAAAACGCCTATGTCACTCGGACAGTGCTCATCTCCCTGCGCAAGATATTATTCTGAGAAGGTACCACAGTGCTTCTTGTGTCTCTTCTGGTGCTTGAGGAACTACACGTACGTGGGGCTGCGTTCAACTTTGATGCCGGGACCTTAGGAGAAACGTTGGATTGTCCCTAGTTGAACGAAGAATCCTCGTAGCCTCCAAGGTGCCGAAACACAGCGTTCCGCTAGTCTTCCCTTGCATGCTGGAACGTGTCTCAAAGGAAAGGGTGCTAGGCAAGAAAGAAGAAAGCTCTTTCCACTTCCTTGCCTGAGGCGTGCCAGAGCCCCCTTCGCATAAAGGGCAGACCACGCTGGTCACGAAGATCCAAACAAGGTCCGGGAACGGCATCCACAGGGCCTGCAGGCATGCAGCATTTGCCCAGAAGCCTTAGTCAAAGCAGTGGCTTGACGCTAGGGTGCTGGTTCAGGACTCCTGGGTCCTCACCACCTCGCATGGAGAAACACTGTGTACCCAACGTGTACCCAATTCTCAGGGGACCCAACCAAATACAGGTACCTGGGCCCTTCGGATCGTTTCTCTGCAAGAAGAATGAAAGGCGACCCTCTGCTCCCTTCGCTGCCCGTCTAGACTGCCGAGCTTTCAAAAGTCCTCCCGAACACAGGCCTAGCAGGTCTTCGGTGTTATGCCAATGATCCCCACGGCTGAACCACTGCTGCTATGAAGAAACACTGTGTTTACGGTTCATGCTGGGAACACCTCCCTGCCGCCTCTCTGTCTCTCTGTCTCTCTGTCTCTCTCTCTGTCTCTCTGTCTCTCTCTCTCTGTCTCTGCCAAGCAGAAGGTCGACTTCAGAGGCAGCCTGACAAACGTACAATGTGCCCCTGAACGCTACCCCAGGTTTTGTAAGACACAAGGACAGTTTGGCCCATCCCCGGGAATTACGTCGTTGAGGCCATTCAGCCCACGCAGGACTACCCTGGTGCCAAAGTCTTATCAGCGAAGGTCCAGGGTGCTGCTTGAGTCTCTTTTTGTTGGTCAGAAACTACAAGTGCATGTGCTGGGTTCAACTTTGATATTGGTTACCTAAATAAAGCCAAGAGCATTAGTTTCCCGGCGGGAGAGCTGAAAGTGCGGCCTCAAAGTGTCCTGAGAAACAGTGCGGTTCCTCGTGTTCTCTTCACAAGTAGAATGGCTATGTGCGGGGAAAGGGAGTTTGCCTAGAGAGACACTCTGTTTACTACGCCGTGCAGGAGGCCTCCGGTCACCCTCTATCCATCAACGGAACACTCTACTGTTCCACAACGACCCAAGTGAGGTCCAGGTAGTCCCTCCACGAATTGACGCGTGCAGAGGTTTTCCAGGAAACCTTAGGCGAGTAGTGCATTGAAGTTAGTATGCCTTTCCTAGGGTCCCCGCTGCCTCACCACGTCCCTTGGAAGAACACTGTGTACCGAAACTCTTCTTGGCCCCCTGAGCACCTTTCCGCTGTCAAAGTCCTCCGGATGACCTCTTTGAATGCAGACTGAGAAGCGACAAAGTCTCCTCTTTGCTGTAGAGCTAGATAGCCACGACATTCAAAAGTGCCCCTGAACAGAGGTGTAGAAGGTCCTAGGTGGCATGCCGGGGGCTCCCACTGCTGACGCTGAGGAGCCATGGGAGGCATGGTGCGTAGTGTTCATCCTTGGGTGTACTTACCTACCGGCTCTTCCTGGCAAGCTGTAACTCGACCTTTGATGCAGTCTGGAAAATGGACAGTTTCCCCCCCGAACACTGCTAGGCTTTTGGCAGGTTCAGGGAGCACCTAGATCTGATACCTAGCACCTTTAAGAGTTCATGCCATTCGCACAGCGCACAACCAACTCCCTGGCTACAAAATTATTCAGAGAAGGTGCCACCGTCCTCCTTGGGTCCCCTTTGGTTCCTGAGAAACTACACGCACGTGGGCTGTGTGCAACTCTGAGACCGGGACCCTTAGAGAACTGTAGTACCTCCCAACGGGAAAGAAGGATCGTTCAGCGTGAAAGCTGCCTGAAATACAGTGCTCTGTCAGTCCATTCTTGCATGCTGGAACGTCTTTGGAAGGAAAGTGGACTTCTCTTGAGCGCGGCGGTGGGTTTCCGCTTCCATTCCTGGGGCATCCCAGAGCCGCCTTTACCCAGAAGGAACACGACACTGAGCGCCAAGCTGAAGGCAAGGTCCAGGAATTGCATCCACAAATGCCAGGCAGGCGTGCAGCATTTCCCAGGGAGCCCTACTCAAAGCAGTGGCTAAACGCTAGTGGGCTTTTCAGGACTCCTGGGACTCCCGCGCCCTCACCACGTCTCACGGCAACACCGTGTGTACCGGTTGTCACGTCTTAGGCGACCTACCGACGTACAGGCACCTAGGCCCTTCGCATCGTCTCTTGGAACGGAGAGTGAATTCAAGGCAAAACACTGCTCTCTTTGTTGCGCCGTTGGATTGCCCATCTTTCAAAAGTCCTCCCGAACACGGGTCTGGCAGGTCTTCGGTGGACCGCAAGCGGTCCCCGCTGCTGAACCAGGACGGCAATGCAAACACCCCTTCTTAGCGTTCGCACTGGGAACACGAAGCTGCCCTCACTTGCCAAGCAGACCGTCGACTTTAGGCGCAGCCTGACAAACGGACTTGTTGCCCCTGCAACACTGCCTGAGCTCTGGTAGGATAAAAGGACACTTTTTGGCCTCACCTAAGGAATTCCGTCAGTCACGCCTTTCAGCTCCCTGTGTGCCAAAGTTTTATCAGGGAAGGTCCAGGGTGCTCCTTGAGTCTCTTTTCGCCGGTCAGAAGCTACACGTACGTGTGCTGCGTCAAGTCTGACCGAGGGGCCTAATGAGAAAAGCATTATTTTCCCAACGGGAAAGCAGGACACTTGCGGCCTCAGATTTAAGTGAAAAACAGCGTTGTTGCCCGAGCCCTCTTCACAGTGGTAATGCCGAGTGATTGAACGGCAGGTTTCCCAGGCTAACAGACAGTTTCCTACTCGTTACAGGAGGCCTCCAGCAGCCCTTGTTCACCTAACGGGAAAGCCAGACCTGTCCCCCAGGCTCAACGTAATGTCAGCGTTTCCAACGCACGACTTGACGTGTACAAACGATTTCCATGAACCCTTAGGGAAAGCAGCGCATTAACGCTGGAATGCTTCTCCCAGGACTCCCTCTGCCCCACCATGTCCCTTTGGAGGAACACTGTGCACCCAATGACTCCTGTTGACCGACTGAGCACCGTTCGGCGACCCAGGTACCTCCGGATCATCTCTTGGAACGCAGTGTGAAAGGCCGCAAACTGTTGCCTTCGTTGGATAGAGAGGTTGGCAAGTCTGTCAACTGTGCCCCGACCCGAGTTCTGCAAAGTCTTCGGTGTGATGCCAGGGGCTCTCAGGGCTGACCCTGAGCTGCAATGTAACAAGCTCTGTGCTGACTGTTCATTCTCCGCTTACATACCTGCCGTCTCTCCCTGCCCAGCAGAAACTCGACTTTAGATGCCGTCCGGGAAATGAACGGTTTCCTCCTGAAGCCTGCTAGTCTTTTGGCAGGTTCAAGGACACCCAGATCTAGCTGGCGCCTTAAAACGCCTATGTCACTCGGACAGTGCTCATCTCCCTGCGCAAGATATTATTCTGAGAAGGTACCACAGTGCTTCTTGTGTCTCTTCTGGTGCTTGAGGAACTACACGTACGTGGGGCTGCGTTCAACTTTGATGCCGGGACCTTAGGAGAAACGTTGGATTGTCCCTAGTTGAACGAAGAATCCTCGTAGCCTCCAAGGTGCCGAAACACAGCGTTCCGCTAGTCTTCCCTTGCATGCTGGAACGTGTCTCAAAGGAAAGGGTGCTAGGCAAGAAAGAAGAAAGCTCTTTCCACTTCCTTGCCTGAGGCGTGCCAGAGCCCCCTTCGCATAAAGGGCAGACCATGCTGGTCACGAAGATCCAAACAAGGTCCGGGAACGGCATCCACAGGGCCTGCAGGCATGCAGCATTTGCCCAGAAGCCTTAGTCAAAGCAGTGGCTTGACGCTAGGGTGCTGGTTCAGGACTCCTAGGACTCCTGGGTCCTCACCACCTCGCATGGAGAAACACTGTGTACCCAACGTGTACCCAATTCTCAGGGGACCCAACCAAATACAGGTACCTGGGCCCTTCGGATCGTTTCTCTGCAAGAAGAATGAAAGGCGACCCTCTGCTCCCTTCGCTGCCCGTCTAGACTGCCGAGCTTTCAAAAGTCCTCCCGAACACAGGCCTAGCAGGTCTTCGGTGTTATGCCAATGATCCCCACGGCTGAACCACTGCTGCTATGAAGAAACACTGTGTTTACGGTTCATGCTGGGAACACCTCCCTGCCGCCTCTCTGTCTCTCTGTCTCTCTGTCTCTCTGTCTCTCTGTCTCTCTCTCTCTCTCTCTCTGTCTCTCTCTCTCTGTCTCTGCCAAGCAGAAGGTCGACTTCAGAGGCAGCCTGACAAACGTACAATGTGCCCCTGAACGCTACCCCAGGTTTTGTAAGACACAAGGACAGTTTGGCCCATCCCCGGGAATTACGTCGTTGAGGCCATTCAGCCCACGCAGGACTACCCTGGTGCCAAAGTCTTATCAGCGAAGGTCCAGGGTGCTGCTTGAGTCTCTTTTTGTTGGTCAGAAACTACAAGTGCATGTGCTGGGTTCAACTTTGATATTGGTTACCTAAATAAAGCCAAGAGCATTAGTTTCCCGGCGGGAGAGCTGAAAGTGCGGCCTCAAAGTGTCCTGAGAAACAGTGCGGTTCCTCGTGTTCTCTTCACAAGTAGAATGGCTATGTGCGGGGAAAGGGAGTTTGCCTAGAGAGACACTCTGTTTACTACGCCGTGCAGGAGGCCTCCGGTCACCCTCTATCCATCAACGGAACACTCTACTGTTCCACAACGACCCAAGTGAGGTCCAGGTAGTCCCTCCACGAATTGACGCGTGCAGAGGTTTTCCAGGAAACCTTAGGCGAGTAGTGCATTGAAGTTAGTATGCCTTTCCTAGGGTCCCCGCTGCCTCACCACGTCCCTTGGAAGAACACTGTGTACCGAAACTCTTCTTGGCCCCCTGAGCACCTTTCCGCTGTCAAAGTCCTCCGGATGACCTCTTTGAATGCAGACTGAGAAGCGACAAAGTCTCCTCTTTGCTGTAGAGCTAGATAGCCACGACATTCAAAAGTGCCCCTGAACAGAGGTGTAGAAGGTCCTAGGTGGCATGCCGGGGGCTCCCACTGCTGACGCTGAGGAGCCATGGGAGGCATGGTGCGTAGTGTTCATCCTTGGGTGTACTTACCTACCGGCTCTTCCTGGCAAGCTGTAACTCGACCTTTGATGCAGTCTGGAAAATGGACAGTTTCCCCCCCGAACACTGCTAGGCTTTTGGCAGGTTCAGGGAGCACCTAGATCTGATACCTAGCACCTTTAAGAGTTCATGCCATTCGCACAGCGCACAACCAACTCCCTGGCTACAAAATTATTCAGAGAAGGTGCCACCGTCCTCCTTGGGTCCCCTTTGGTTCCTGAGAAACTACACGCACGTGGGCTGTGTGCAACTCTGAGACCGGGACCCTTAGAGAACTGTAGTACCTCCCAACGGGAAAGAAGGATCGTTCAGCGTGAAAGCTGCCTGAAATACAGTGCTCTGTCAGTCCATTCTTGCATGCTGGAACGTCTTTGGAAGGAAAGTGGACTTCTCTTGAGCGCGGCGGTGGGTTTCCGCTTCCATTCCTGGGGCATCCCAGAGCCGCCTTTACCCAGAAGGAACACGACACTGAGCGCCAAGCTGAAGGCAAGGTCCAGGAATTGCATCCACAAATGCCAGGCAGGCGTGCAGCATTTCCCAGGGAGCCCTACTCAAAGCAGTGGCTAAACGCTAGTGGGCTTTTCAGGACTCCTGGGACTCCCGCGCCCTCACCACGTCTCACGGCAACACCGTGTGTACCGGTTGTCACGTCTTAGGCGACCTACCGACGTACAGGCACCTAGGCCCTTCGCATCGTCTCTTGGAACGGAGAGTGAATTCAAGGCAAAACACTGCTCTCTTTGTTGCGCCGTTGGATTGCCCATCTTTCAAAAGTCCTCCCGAACACGGGTCTGGCAGGTCTTCGGTGGACCGCAAGCGGTCCCCGCTGCTGAACCAGGACGGCAATGCAAACACCCCCTGCTTAGCGTTCGCACTGGGAACACGAAGCTGCCCTCGCTTGCCAAGCAGACCGTCGACTTTAGGCGCAGCCTGACAAACGGACTTGTTGCCCCTGCAACACTGCCTGAGCTCTGGTAGGATAAAAGGACACTTTTTGGCCTCACCTAAGGAATTCCGTCAGTCACGCCTTTCAGCTCCCTGTGTGCCAAAGTTTTATCAGGGAAGGTCCAGGGTGCTCCTTGAGTCTCTTTTCGCCGGTCAGAAGCTACACGTACGTGTGCTGCGTCAAGTCTGACCGAGGGGCCTAATGAGAAAAGCATTATTTTCCCAACGGGAAAGCAGGACACTTGCGGCCTCAGATTTAAGTGAAAAACAGCGTTGTTGCCCGAGCCCTCTTCACAGTGGTAATGCCGAGTGATTGAACGGCAGGTTTCCCAGGCTAACAGACAGTTTCCTACTCGTTACAGGAGGCCTCCAGCAGCCCTTGTTCACCTAACGGGAAAGCCAGACCTGTCCCCCAGGCTCAACGTAATGTCAGCGTTTCCAACGCACGACTTGACGTGTACAAACGATTTCCATGAACCCTTAGGGAAAGCAGCGCATTAACGCTGGAATGCTTCTCCCAGGACTCCCTCTGCCCCACCATGTCCCTTTGGAGGAACACTGTGCACCCAATGACTCCTGTTGACCGACTGAGCACCGTTCGGCGACCCAGGTACCTCCGGATCATCTCTTGGAACGCAGTGTGAAAGGCAGCAAACTGTTGCCTTCGTTGGATAGAGAGGTTGGCAAGTCTGTCAACTGTGCCCCGACCCGAGTTCTGCAAAGTCTTCGGTGTGATGCCAGGGGCTCTCAGGGCTGACCCTGAGCTGCAATGTAACAAGCTCTGTGCTGACTGTTCATTCTCCGCTTACATACCTGCCGTCTCTCCCTGCCCAGCAGAAACTCGACTTTAGATGCCGTCCGGGAAATGAACGGTTTCCTCCTGAAGCCTGCTAGTCTTTTGGCAGGTTCAAGGACACCCAGATCTAGCTGGCGCCTTAAAACGCCTATGTCACTCGGACAGTGCTCATCTCCCTGCGCAAGATATTATTCTGAGAAGGTACCACAGTGCTTCTTGTGTCTCTTCTGGTGCTTGAGGAACTACACGTACGTGGGGCTGCGTTCAACTTTGATGCCGGGACCTTAGGAGAAACGTTGGATTGTCCCTAGTTGAACGAAGAATCCTCGTAGCCTCCAAGGTGCCGAAACACAGCGTTCCGCTAGTCTTCCCTTGCATGCTGGAACGTGTCTCAAAGGAAAGGGTGCTAGGCAAGAAAGAAGAAAGCTCTTTCCACTTCCTTGCCTGAGGCGTGCCAGAGCCCCCTTCGCATAAAGGGCAGACCACGCTGGTCACGAAGATCCAAACAAGGTCCGGGAACGGCATCCACAGGGCCTGCAGGCATGCAGCATTTGCCCAGAAGCCTTAGTCAAAGCAGTGGCTTGACGCTAGGGTGCTGGTTCAGGACTCCTGGGTCCTCACCACCTCGCATGGAGAAACACTGTGTACCCAACGTGTACCCAATTCTCAGGGGACCCAACCAAATACAGGTACCTGGGCCCTTCGGATCGTTTCTCTGCAAGAAGAATGAAAGGCGACCCTCTGCTCCCTTCGCTGCCCGTCTAGACTGCCGAGCTTTCAAAAGTCCTCCCGAACACAGGCCTAGCAGGTCTTCGGTGTTATGCCAATGATCCCCACGGCTGAACCACTGCTGCTATGAAGAAACACTGTGTTTACGGTTCATGCTGGGAACACCTCCCTGCCGCCTCTCTGTCTCTCTGTCTCTCTGTCTCTCTCTCTCTCTCTCTCTCTGTCTCTCTCTCTCTGTCTCTGCCAAGCAGAAGGTCGACTTCAGAGGCAGCCTGACAAACGTACAATGTGCCCCTGAACGCTACCCCAGGTTTTGTAAGACACAAGGACAGTTTGGCCCATCCCCGGGAATTACGTCGTTGAGGCCATTCAGCCCACGCAGGACTACCCTGGTGCCAAAGTCTTATCAGCGAAGGTCCAGGGTGCTGCTTGAGTCTCTTTTTGTTGGTCAGAAACTACAAGTGCATGTGCTGGGTTCAACTTTGATATTGGTTACCTAAATAAAGCCAAGAGCATTAGTTTCCCGGCGGGAGAGCTGAAAGTGCGGCCTCAAAGTGTCCTGAGAAACAGTGCGGTTCCTCGTGTTCTCTTCACAAGTAGAATGGCTATGTGCGGGGAAAGGGAGTTTGCCTAGAGAGACACTCTGTTTACTACGCCGTGCAGGAGGCCTCCGGTCACCCTCTATCCATCAACGGAACACTCTACTGTTCCACAACGACCCAAGTGAGGTCCAGGTAGTCCCTCCACGAATTGACGCGTGCAGAGGTTTTCCAGGAAACCTTAGGCGAGTAGTGCATTGAAGTTAGTATGCCTTTCCTAGGGTCCCCGCTGCCTCACCACGTCCCTTGGAAGAACACTGTGTACCGAAACTCTTCTTGGCCCCCTGAGCACCTTTCCGCTGTCAAAGTCCTCCGGATGACCTCTTTGAATGCAGACTGAGAAGCGACAAAGTCTCCTCTTTGCTGTAGAGCTAGATAGCCACGACATTCAAAAGTGCCCCTGAACAGAGGTGTAGAAGGTCCTAGGTGGCATGCCGGGGGCTCCCACTGCTGACGCTGAGGAGCCATGGGAGGCATGGTGCGTAGTGTTCATCCTTGGGTGTACTTACCTACCGGCTCTTCCTGGCAAGCTGTAACTCGACCTTTGATGCAGTCTGGAAAATGGACAGTTTCCCCCCCGAACACTGCTAGGCTTTTGGCAGGTTCAGGGAGCACCTACATCTGATACCTAGCACCTTTAAGAGTTCATGCCATTCGCACAGCGCACAACCAACTCCCTGGCTACAAAATTATTCAGAGAAGGTGCCACCGTCCTCCTTGGGTCCCCTTTGGTTCCTGAGAAACTACACGCACGTGGGCTGTGTGCAACTCTGAGACCGGGACCCTTAGAGAACTGTAGTACCTCCCAACGGGAAAGAAGGATCGTTCAGCGTGAAAGCTGCCTGAAATACAGTGCTCTGTCAGCCCATTCTTGCATGCTGGAACGTCTTTGGAAGGAAAGTGGACTTCTCTTGAGCGCGGCAGTGGGTTTCCGCTTCCATTCCTGGGGCATCCCAGAGCCGCCTTTACCCAGAAGGAACACGACACTGAGCGCCAAGCTGAAGGCAAGGTCCAGGAATTGCATCCACAAATGCCAGGCAGGCGTGCAGCATTTCCCAGGGAGCCCTACTCAAAGCAGTGGCTAAACGCTAGTGGGCTTTTCAGGACTCCTGGGACTCCCGCGCCCTCACCACGTCTCACGGCAACACCGTGTGTACCGGTTGTCACGTCTTAGGCGACCTACCGACGTACAGGCACCTAGGCCCTTCGCATCGTCTCTTGGAACGGAGAGTGAATTCAAGGCAAAACACTGCTCTCTTTGTTGCGCCGTTGGATTGCCCATCTTTCAAAAGTCCTCCCGAACACGGGTCTGGCAGGTCTTCGGTGGACCGCAAGCGGTCCCCGCTGCTGAACCAGGACGGCAATGCAAACACCCCCTGCTTAGCGTTCGCACTGGGAACACGAAGCTGCCCTCGCTTGCCAAGCAGACCGTCGACTTTAGGCGCAGCCTGACAAACGGACTTGTTGCCCCTGCAACACTGCCTGAGCTCTGGTAGGATAAAAGGACACTTTTTGGCCTCACCTAAGGAATTCCGTCGGTCACGCCTTTCAGCTCCCTGTGTGCCAAAGTTTTATCAGGGAAGGTCCAGGGTGCTCCTTGAGTCTCTTTTCGCCGGTCAGAAGCTACACGTACGTGTGCTGCGTCAAGTCTGACCGAGGGGCCTAATGAGAAAAGCATTATTTTCCCAACGGGAAAGCAGGACACTTGCGGCCTCAGATTTAAGTGAAAAACAGCGTTGTTGCCCGAGCCCTCTTCACAGTGGTAATGCCGAGTGATTGAACGGCAGGTTTCCCAGGCTAACAGACAGTTTCCTACTCGTTACAGGAGGCCTCCAGCAGCCCTTGTTCACCTAACGGGAAAGCCAGACCTGTCCCCCAGGCTCAACGTAATGTCAGCGTTTCCAACGCACGACTTGACGTGTACAAACGATTTCCATGAACCCTTAGGGAAAGCAGCGCATTAACGCTGGAATGCTTCTCCCAGGACTCCCTCTGCCCCACCATGTCCCTTTGGAGGAACACTGTGCACCCAATGACTCCTGTTGACCGACTGAGCACCGTTCGGCGACCCAGGTACCTCCGGATCATCTCTTGGAACGCAGTGTGAAAGGCAGCAAACTGTTGCCTTTGTTGGATAGAGAGGTTGGCAAGTCTGTCAACTGTGCCCCGACCCGAGTTCTGCAAAGTCTTCGGTGTGATGCCAGGGGCTCTCAGGGCTGACCCTGAGCTGCAATGTAACAAGCTCTGTGCTGACTGTTCATTCTCCGCTTACATACCTGCCGTCTCTCCCTGCCCAGCAGAAACTCGACTTTAGATGCCGTCCGGGAAATGAACGGTTTCCTCCTGAAGCCTGCTAGTCTTTTGGCAGGTTCAAGGACACCCAGATCTAGCTGGCGCCTTAAAACGCCTATGTCACTCGGACAGTGCTCATCTCCCTGCGCAAGATATTATTCTGAGAAGGTACCACAGTGCTTCTTGTGTCTCTTCTGGTGCTTGAGGAACTACACGTACGTGGGGCTGCGTTCAACTTTGATGCCGGGACCTTAGGAGAAACGTTGGATTGTCCCTAGTTGAACGAAGAATCCTCGTAGCCTCCAAGGTGCCGAAACACAGCGTTCCGCTAGTCTTCCCTTGCATGCTGGAACGTGTCTCAAAGGAAAGGGTGCTAGGCAAGAAAGAAGAAAGCTCTTTCCACTTCCTTGCCTGAGGCGTGCCAGAGCCCCCTTCGCATAAAGGGCAGACCACGCTGGTCACGAAGATCCAAACAAGGTCCGGGAACGGCATCCACAGGGCCTGCAGGCATGCAGCATTTGCCCAGAAGCCTTAGTCAAAGCAGTGGCTTGACGCTAGGGTGCTGGTTCAGGACTCCTGGGTCCTCACCACCTCGCATGGAGAAACACTGTGTACCCAACGTGTACCCAATTCTCAGGGGACCCAACCAAATACAGGTACCTGGGCCCTTCGGATCGTTTCTCTGCAAGAAGAATGAAAGGCGACCCTCTGCTCCCTTCGCTGCCCGTCTAGACTGCCGAGCTTTCAAAAGTCCTCCCGAACACAGGCCTAGCAGGTCTTCGGTGTTATGCCAATGATCCCCACGGCTGAACCACTGCTGCTATGAAGAAACACTGTGTTTACGGTTCATGCTGGGAACACCTCCCTGCCGCCTCTCTGTCTCTCTGTCTCTCTGTCTCTCTGTCTCTCTGTCTCTCTCTCTGTCTCTCTGTCTCTCTCTCTCTGTCTCTGCCAAGCAGAAGGTCGACTTCAGAGGCAGCCTGACAAACGTACAATGTGCCCCTGAACGCTACCCCAGGTTTTGTAAGACACAAGGACAGTTTGGCCCATCCCCGGGAATTACGTCGTTGAGGCCATTCAGCCCACGCAGGACTACCCTGGTGCCAAAGTCTTATCAGCGAAGGTCCAGGGTGCTGCTTGAGTCTCTTTTTGTTGGTCAGAAACTACAAGTGCATGTGCTGGGTTCAACTTTGATATTGGTTACCTAAATAAAGCCAAGAGCATTAGTTTCCCGGCGGGAGAGCTGAAAGTGCGGCCTCAAAGTGTCCTGAGAAACAGTGCGGTTCCTCGTGTTCTCTTCACAAGTAGAATGGCTATGTGCGGGGAAAGGGAGTTTGCCTAGAGAGACACTCTGTTTACTACGCCGTGCAGGAGGCCTCCGGTCACCCTCTATCCATCAACGGAACACTCTACTGTTCCACAACGACCCAAGTGAGGTCCAGGTAGTCCCTCCACGAATTGACGCGTGCAGAGGTTTTCCAGGAAACCTTAGGCGAGTAGTGCATTGAAGTTAGTATGCCTTTCCTAGGGTCCCCGCTGCCTCACCACGTCCCTTGGAAGAACACTGTGTACCGAAACTCTTCTTGGCCCCCTGAGCACCTTTCCGCTGTCAAAGTCCTCCGGATGACCTCTTTGAATGCAGACTGAGAAGCGACAAAGTCTCCTCTTTGCTGTAGAGCTAGATAGCCACGACATTCAAAAGTGCCCCTGAACAGAGGTGTAGAAGGTCCTAGGTGGCATGCCGGGGGCTCCCACTGCTGACGCTGAGGAGCCATGGGAGGCATGGTGCGTAGTGTTCATCCTTGGGTGTACTTACCTACCGGCTCTTCCTGGCAAGCTGTAACTCGACCTTTGATGCAGTCTGGAAAATGGACAGTTTCCCCCCCGAACACTGCTAGGCTTTTGGCAGGTTCAGGGAGCACCTACATCTGATACCTAGCACCTTTAAGAGTTCATGCCATTCGCACAGCGCACAACCAACTCCCTGGCTACAAAATTATTCAGAGAAGGTGCCACCGTCCTCCTTGGGTCCCCTTTGGTTCCTGAGAAACTACACGCACGTGGGCTGTGTGCAACTCTGAGACCGGGACCCTTAGAGAACTGTAGTACCTCCCAACGGGAAAGAAGGATCGTTCAGTGTGAAAGCTGCCTGAAATACAGTGCTCTGTCAGTCCATTCTTGCATGCTGGAACGTCTTTGGAAGGAAAGTGGACTTCTCTTGAGCGCGGCGGTGGGTTTCCGCTTCCATTCCTGGGGCATCCCAGAGCCGCCTTTACCCAGAAGGAACACGACACTGAGCGCCAAGCTGAAGGCAAGGTCCAGGAATTGCATCCACAAATGCCAGGCAGGCGTGCAGCATTTCCCAGGGAGCCCTACTCAAAGCAGTGGCTAAACGCTAGTGGGCTTTTCAGGACTCCTGGGACTCCCGCGCCCTCACCACGTCTCACGGCAACACCGTGTGTACCGGTTGTCACGTCTTAGGCGACCTACCGACGTACAGGCACCTAGGCCCTTCGCATCGTCTCTTGGAACGGAGAGTGAATTCAAGGCAAAACACTGCTCTCTTTGTTGCGCCGTTGGATTGCCCATCTTTCAAAAGTCCTCCCGAACACGGGTCTGGCAGGTCTTCGGTGGACCGCAAGCGGTCCCCGCTGCTGAACCAGGACGGCAATGCAAACACCCCCTGCTTAGCGTTCGCACTGGGAACACGAAGCTGCCCTCGCTTGCCAAGCAGACCGTCGACTTTAGGCGCAGCCTGACAAACGGACTTGTTGCCCCTGCAACACTGCCTGAGCTCTGGTAGGATAAAAGGACACTTTTTGGCCTCACCTAAGGAATTCCGTCGGTCACGCCTTTCAGCTCCCTGTGTGCCAAAGTTTTATCAGGGAAGGTCCAGGGTGCTCCTTGAGTCTCTTTTCGCCGGTCAGAAGCTACACGTACGTGTGCTGCGTCAAGTCTGACCGAGGGGCCTAATGAGAAAAGCATTATTTTCCCAACGGGAAAGCAGGACACTTGCGGCCTCAGATTTAAGTGAAAAACAGCGTTGTTGCCCGAGCCCTCTTCACAGTGGTAATGCCGAGTGATTGAACGGCAGGTTTCCCAGGCTAACAGACAGTTTCCTACTCGTTACAGGAGGCCTCCAGCAGCCCTTGTTCACCTAACGGGAAAGCCAGACCTGTCCCCCAGGCTCAACGTAATGTCAGCGTTTCCAACGCACGACTTGACGTGTACAAACGATTTCCATGAACCCTTAGGGAAAGCAGCGCATTAACGCTGGAATGCTTCTCCCAGGACTCCCTCTGCCCCACCATGTCCCTTTGGAGGAACACTGTGCACCCAATGACTCCTGTTGACCGACTGAGCACCGTTCGGCGACCCAGGTACCTCCGGATCATCTCTTGGAACGCAGTGTGAAAGGCAGCAAACTGTTGCCTTCGTTGGATAGAGAGGTTGGCAAGTCTGTCAACTGTGCCCCGACCCGAGTTCTGCAAAGTCTTCGGTGTGATGCCAGGGGCTCTCAGGGCTGACCCTGAGCTGCAATGTAACAAGCTCTGTGCTGACTGTTCATTCTCCGCTTACATACCTGCCGTCTCTCCCTGCCCAGCAGAAACTCGACTTTAGATGCCGTCCGGGAAATGAACGGTTTCCTCCTGAAGCCTGCTAGTCTTTTGGCAGGTTCAAGGACACCCAGATCTAGCTGGCGCCTTAAAACGCCTATGTCACTCGGACAGTGCTCATCTCCCTGCGCAAGATATTATTCTGAGAAGGTACCACAGTGCTTCTTGTGTCTCTTCTGGTGCTTGAGGAACTACACGTACGTGGGGCTGCGTTCAACTTTGATGCCGGGACCTTAGGAGAAACGTTGGATTGTCCCTAGTTGAACGAAGAATCCTCGTAGCCTCCAAGGTGCCGAAACACAGCGTTCCGCTAGTCTTCCCTTGCATGCTGGAACGTGTCTCAAAGGAAAGGGTGCTAGGCAAGAAAGAAGAAAGCTCTTTCCACTTCCTTGCCTGAGGCGTGCCAGAGCCCCCTTCGCATAAAGGGCAGACCACGCTGGTCACGAAGATCCAAACAAGGTCCGGGAACGGCATCCACAGGGCCTGCAGGCATGCAGCATTTGCCCAGAAGCCTTAGTCAAAGCAGTGGCTTGACGCTAGGGTGCTGGTTCAGGACTCCTGGGTCCTCACCACCTCGCATGGAGAAACACTGTGTACCCAACGTGTACCCAATTCTCAGGGGACCCAACCAAATACAGGTACCTGGGCCCTTCGGATCGTTTCTCTGCAAGAAGAATGAAAGGCGACCCTCTGCTCCCTTCGCTGCCCGTCTAGACTGCCGAGCTTTCAAAAGTCCTCCCGAACACAGGCCTAGCAGGTCTTCGGTGTTATGCCAATGATCCCCACGGCTGAACCACTGCTGCTATGAAGAAACACTGTGTTTACGGTTCATGCTGGGAACACCTCCCTGCCGCCTCTCTGTCTCTCTGTCTCTCTGTCTCTCTGTCTCTCTGTCTCTCTCTCTGTCTCTCTGTCTCTCTCTCTCTGTCTCTGCCAAGCAGAAGGTCGACTTCAGAGGCAGCCTGACAAACGTACAATGTGCCCCTGAACGCTACCCCAGGTTTTGTAAGACACAAGGACAGTTTGGCCCATCCCCGGGAATTACGTCGTTGAGGCCATTCAGCCCACGCAGGACTACCCTGGTGCCAAAGTCTTATCAGCGAAGGTCCAGGGTGCTGCTTGAGTCTCTTTTTGTTGGTCAGAAACTACAAGTGCATGTGCTGGGTTCAACTTTGATATTGGTTACCTAAATAAAGCCAAGAGCATTAGTTTCCCGGCGGGAGAGCTGAAAGTGCGGCCTCAAAGTGTCCTGAGAAACAGTGCGGTTCCTCGTGTTCTCTTCACAAGTAGAATGGCTATGTGCGGGGAAAGGGAGTTTGCCTAGAGAGACACTCTGTTTACTACGCCGTGCAGGAGGCCTCCGGTCACCCTCTATCCATCAACGGAACACTCTACTGTTCCACAACGACCCAAGTGAGGTCCAGGTAGTCCCTCCACGAATTGACGCGTGCAGAGGTTTTCCAGGAAACCTTAGGCGAGTAGTGCATTGAAGTTAGTATGCCTTTCCTAGGGTCCCCGCTGCCTCACCACGTCCCTTGGAAGAACACTGTGTACCGAAACTCTTCTTGGCCCCCTGAGCACCTTTCCGCTGTCAAAGTCCTCCGGATGACCTCTTTGAATGCAGACTGAGAAGCAACAAAGTCTCCTCTTTGCTGTAGAGCTAGATAGCCACGACATTCAAAAGTGCCCCTGAACAGAGGTGTAGAAGGTCCTAGGTGGCATGCCGGGGGCTCCCACTGCTGACGCTGAGGAGCCATGGGAGGCATGGTGCGTAGTGTTCATCCTTGGGTGTACTTACCTACCGGCTCTTCCTGGCAAGCTGTAACTCGACCTTTGATGCAGTCTGGAAAATGGACAGTTTCCCCCCCGAACACTGCTAGGCTTTTGGCAGGTTCAGGGAGCACCTAGATCTGATACCTAGCACCTTTAAGAGTTCATGCCATTCGCACAGCGCACAACCAACTCCCTGGCTACAAAATTATTCAGAGAAGGTGCCACCGTCCTCCTTGGGTCCCCTTTGGTTCCTGAGAAACTACACGCACGTGGGCTGTGTGCAACTCTGAGACCGGGACCCTTAGAGAACTGTAGTACCTCCCAACGGGAAAGAAGGATCGTTCAGCGTGAAAGCTGCCTGAAATACAGTGCTCTGTCAGCCCATTCTTGCATGCTGGAACGTCTTTGGAAGGAAAGTGGACTTCTCTTGAGCGCGGCGGTGGGTTTCCGCTTCCATTCCTGGGGCATCCCAGAGCCGCCTTTACCCAGAAGGAACACGACACTGAGCGCCAAGCTGAAGGCAAGGTCCAGGAATTGCATCCACAAATGCCAGGCAGGCGTGCAGCATTTCCCAGGGAGCCCTACTCAAAGCAGTGGCTAAACGCTAGTGGGCTTTTCAGGACTCCTGGGACTCCCGCGCCCTCACCACGTCTCACGGCAACACCGTGTGTACCGGTTGTCACGTCTTAGGCGACCTACCGACGTACAGGCACCTAGGCCCTTCGCATCGTCTCTCGGAACGGAGAGTGAATTCAAGGCAAAACACTGCTCTCTTTGTTGCGCCGTTGGATTGCCCATCTTTCAAAAGTCCTCCCGAACACGGGTCTGGCAGGTCTTCGGTGGACCGCAAGCGGTCCCCGCTGCTGAACCAGGACGGCAATGCAAACACCCCCTGCTTAGCGTTCGCACTGGGAACACGAAGCTGCCCTCGCTTGCCAAGCAGACCGTCGACTTTAGGCGCAGCCTGACAAACGGACTTGTTGCCCCTGCAACACTGCCTGAGCTCTGGTAGGATAAAAGGACACTTTTTGGCCTCACCTAAGGAATTCCGTCGGTCACGCCTTTCAGCTCCCTGTGTGCCAAAGTTTTATCAGGGAAGGTCCAGGGTGCTCCTTGAGTCTCTTTTCGCCGGTCAGAAGCTACACGTACGTGTGCTGCGTCAAGTCTGACCGAGGGGCCTAATGAGAAAAGCATTATTTTCCCAACGGGAAAGCAGGACACTTGCGGCCTCAGATTTAAGTGAAAAACAGCGTTGTTGCCCGAGCCCTCTTCACAGTGGTAATGCCGAGTGATTGAACGGCAGGTTTCCCAGGCTAACAGACAGTTTCCTACTCGTTACAGGAGGCCTCCAGCAGCCCTTGTTCACCTAACGGGAAAGCCAGACCTGTCCCCCAGGCTCAACGTAATGTCAGCGTTTCCAACGCACGACTTGACGTGTACAAACGATTTCCATGAACCCTTAGGGAAAGCAGCGCATTAACGCTGGAATGCTTCTCCCAGGACTCCCTCTGCCCCACCATGTCCCTTTGGAGGAACACTGTGCACCCAATGACTCCTGTTGACCGACTGAGCACCGTTCGGCGACCCAGGTACCTCCGGATCATCTCTTGGAACGCAGTGTGAAAGGCAGCAAACTGTTGCCTTCGTTGGATAGAGAGGTTGGCAAGTCTGTCAACTGTGCCCCGACCCGAGTTCTGCAAAGTCTTCGGTGTGATGCCAGGGGCTCTCAGGGCTGACCCTGAGCTGCAATGTAACAAGCTCTGTGCTGACTGTTCATTCTCCGCTTACATACCTGCCGTCTCTCCCTGCCCAGCAGAAACTCGACTTTAGATGCCGTCCGGGAAATGAACGGTTTCCTCCTGAAGCCTGCTAGTCTTTTGGCAGGTTCAAGGACACCCAGATCTAGCTGGCGCCTTAAAACGCCTATGTCACTCGGACAGTGCTCATCTCCCTGCGCAAGATATTATTCTGAGAAGGTACCACAGTGCTTCTTGTGTCTCTTCTGGTGCTTGAGGAACTACACGTACGTGGGGCTGCGTTCAACTTTGATGCCGGGACCTTAGGAGAAACGTTGGATTGTCCCTAGTTGAACGAAGAATCCTCGTAGCCTCCAAGGTGCCGAAACACAGCGTTCCGCTAGTCTTCCCTTGCATGCTGGAACGTGTCTCAAAGGAAAGGGTGCTAGGCAAGAAAGAAGAAAGCTCTTTCCACTTCCTTGCCTGAGGCGTGCCAGAGCCCCCTTCGCATAAAGGGCAGACCACGCTGGTCACGAAGATCCAAACAAAGTCCGGGAACGGCATCCACAGGGCCTGCAGGCATGCAGCATTTGCCCAGAAGCCTTAGTCAAAGCAGTGGCTTGACGCTAGGGTGCTGGTTCAGGACTCCTAGGACTCCTGGGTCCTCACCACCTCGCATGGAGAAACACTGTGTACCCAACGTGTACCCAATTCTCAGGGGACCCAACCAAATACAGGTACCTGGGCCCTTCGGATCGTTTCTCTGCAAGAAGAATGAAAGGCGACCCTCTGCTCCCTTCGCTGCCCGTCTAGACTGCCGAGCTTTCAAAAGTCCTCCCGAACACAGGCCTAGCAGGTCTTCGGTGTTATGCCAATGATCCCCACGGCTGAACCACTGCTGCTATGAAGAAACACTGTGTTTACGGTTCATGCTGGGAACACCTCCCTGCCGCCTCTCTGTCTCTCTGTCTCTCTGTCTCTCTCTCTCTCTCTCTCTCTGTCTCTCTCTCTCTGTCTCTGCCAAGCAGAAGGTCGACTTCAGAGGCAGCCTGACAAACGTACAATGTGCCCCTGAACGCTACCCCAGGTTTTGTAAGACACAAGGACAGTTTGGCCCATCCCCGGGAATTACGTCGTTGAGGCCATTCAGCCCACGCAGGACTACCCTGGTGCCAAAGTCTTATCAGCGAAGGTCCAGGGTGCTGCTTGAGTCTCTTTTTGTTGGTCAGAAACTACAAGTGCATGTGCTGGGTTCAACTTTGATATTGGTTACCTAAATAAAGCCAAGAGCATTAGTTTCCCGGCGGGAGAGCTGAAAGTGCGGCCTCAAAGTGTCCTGAGAAACAGTGCGGTTCCTCGTGTTCTCTTCACAAGTAGAATGGCTATGTGCGGGGAAAGGGAGTTTGCCTAGAGAGACACTCTGTTTACTACGCCGTGCAGGAGGCCTCCGGTCACCCTCTATCCATCAACGGAACACTCTACTGTTCCACAACGACCCAAGTGAGGTCCAGGTAGTCCCTCCACGAATTGACGCGTGCAGAGGTTTTCCAGGAAACCTTAGGCGAGTAGTGCATTGAAGTTAGTATGCCTTTCCTAGGGTCCCCGCTGCCTCACCACGTCCCTTGGAAGAACACTGTGTACCGAAACTCTTCTTGGCCCCCTGAGCACCTTTCCGCTGTCAAAGTCCTCCGGATGACCTCTTTGAATGCAGACTGAGAAGCGACAAAGTCTCCTCTTTGCTGTAGAGCTAGATAGCCACGACATTCAAAAGTGCCCCTGAACAGAGGTGTAGAAGGTCCTAGGTGGCATGCCGGGGGCTCCCACTGCTGACGCTGAGGAGCCATGGGAGGCATGGTGCGTAGTGTTCATCCTTGGGTGTACTTACCTACCGGCTCTTCCTGGCAAGCTGTAACTCGACCTTTGATGCAGTCTGGAAAATGGACAGTTTCCCCCCCGAACACTGCTAGGCTTTTGGCAGGTTCAGGGAGCACCTAGATCTGATACCTAGCACCTTTAAGAGTTCATGCCATTCGCACAGCGCACAACCAACTCCCTGGCTACAAAATTATTCAGAGAAGGTGCCACCGTCCTCCTTGGGTCCCCTTTGGTTCCTGAGAAACTACACGCACGTGGGCTGTGTGCAACTCTGAGACCGGGACCCTTAGAGAACTGTAGTACCTCCCAACGGGAAAGAAGGATCGTTCAGCGTGAAAGCTGCCTGAAATACAGTGCTCTGTCAGTCCATTCTTGCATGCTGGAACGTCTTTGGAAGGAAAGTGGACTTCTCTTGAGCGCGGCGGTGGGTTTCCGCTTCCATTCCTGGGGCATCCCAGAGCCGCCTTTACCCAGAAGGAACACGACACTGAGCGCCAAGCTGAAGGCAAGGTCCAGGAATTGCATCCACAAATGCCAGGCAGGCGTGCAGCATTTCCCAGGGAGCCCTACTCAAAGCAGTGGCTAAACGCTAGTGGGCTTTTCAGGACTCCTGGGACTCCCGCGCCCTCACCACGTCTCACGGCAACACCGTGTGTACCGGTTGTCACGTCTTAGGCGACCTACCGACGTACAGGCACCTAGGCCCTTCGCATCGTCTCTTGGAACGGAGAGTGAATTCAAGGCAAAACACTGCTCTCTTTGTTGCGCCGTTGGATTGCCCATCTTTCAAAAGTCCTCCCGAACACGGGTCTGGCAGGTCTTCGGTGGACCGCAAGCGGTCCCCGCTGCTGAACCAGGACGGCAATGCAAACACCCCCTGCTTAGCGTTCGCACTGGGAACACGAAGCTGCCCTCGCTTGCCAAGCAGACCGTCGACTTTAGGCGCAGCCTGACAAACGGACTTGTTGCCCCTGCAACACTGCCTGAGCTCTGGTAGGATAAAAGGACACTTTTTGGCCTCACCTAAGGAATTCCGTCGGTCACGCCTTTCAGCTCCCTGTGTGCCAAAGTTTTATCAGGGAAGGTCCAGGGTGCTCCTTGAGTCTCTTTTCGCCGGTCAGAAGCTACACGTACGTGTGCTGCGTCAAGTCTGACCGAGGGGCCTAATGAGAAAAGCATTATTTTCCCAACGGGAAAGCAGGACACTTGCGGCCTCAGATTTAAGTGAAAAACAGCGTTGTTGCCCGAGCCCTCTTCACAGTGGTAATGCCGAGTGATTGAACGGCAGGTTTCCCAGGCTAACAGACAGTTTCCTACTCGTTACAGGAGGCCTCCAGCAGCCCTTGTTCACCTAACGGGAAAGCCAGACCTGTCCCCCAGGCTCAACGTAATGTCAGCGTTTCCAACGCACGACTTGACGTGTACAAACGATTTCCATGAACCCTTAGGGAAAGCAGCGCATTAACGCTGGAATGCTTCTCCCAGGACTCCCTCTGCCCCACCATGTCCCTTTGGAGGAACACTGTGCACCCAATGACTCCTGTTGACCGACTGAGCACCGTTCGGCGACCCAGGTACCTCCGGATCATCTCTTGGAACGCAGTGTGAAAGGCAGCAAACTGTTGCCTTCGTTGGATAGAGAGGTTGGCAAGTCTGTCAACTGTGCCCCGACCCGAGTTCTGCAAAGTCTTCGGTGTGATGCCAGGGGCTCTCAGGGCTGACCCTGAGCTGCAATGTAACAAGCTCTGTGCTGACTGTTCATTCTCCGCTTACATACCTGCCGTCTCTCCCTGCCCAGCAGAAACTCGACTTTAGATGCCGTCCGGGAAATGAACGGTTTCCTCCTGAAGCCTGCTAGTCTTTTGGCAGGTTCAAGGACACCCAGATCTAGCTGGCGCCTTAAAACGCCTATGTCACTCGGACAGTGCTCATCTCCCTGCGCAAGATATTATTCTGAGAAGGTACCACAGTGCTTCTTGTGTCTCTTCTGGTGCTTGAGGAACTACACGTACGTGGGGCTGCGTTCAACTTTGATGCCGGGACCTTAGGAGAAACGTTGGATTGTCCCTAATTGAACGAAGAATCCTCGTAGCCTCCAAGGTGCCGAAACACAGCGTTCCGCTAGTCTTCCCTTGCATGCTGGAACGTGTCTCAAAGGAAAGGGTGCTAGGCAAGAAAGAAGAAAGCTCTTTCCACTTCCTTGCCTGAGGCGTGCCAGAGCCCCCTTCGCATAAAGGGCAGACCACGCTGGTCATGAAGATCCAAACAAGGTCCGGGAACGGCATCCACAGGGCCTGTAGGCATGCAGCATTTGCCCAGAAGCCTTAGTCAAAGCAGTGGCTTGACGCTAGGGTGCTGGTTCAGGACTCCTAGGACTCCTGGGTCCTCACCACCTCGCATGGAGAAACACTGTGTACCCAACGTGTACCCAATTCTCAGGGGACCCAACCAAATACAGGTACCTGGGCCCTTCGGATCGTTTCTCTGCAAGAAGAATGAAAGGCGACCCTCTGCTCCCTTCGCTGCCCGTCTAGACTGCCGAGCTTTCAAAAGTCCTCCCGAACACAGGCCTAGCAGGTCTTCGGTGTTATGCCAATGATCCCCACGGCTGAACCACTGCTGCTATGAAGAAACACTGTGTTTACGGTTCATGCTGGGAACACCTCCCTGCCGCCTCTCTGTCTCTCTGTCTCTCTGTCTCTCTCTCTCTCTCTCTCTCTGTCTCTCTCTCTCTGTCTCTGCCAAGCAGAAGGTCGACTTCAGAGGCAGCCTGACAAACGTACAATGTGCCCCTGAACGCTACCCCAGGTTTTGTAAGACACAAGGACAGTTTGGCCCATCCCCGGGAATTACGTCGTTGAGGCCATTCAGCCCACGCAGGACTACCCTGGTGCCAAAGTCTTATCAGCGAAGGTCCAGGGTGCTGCTTGAGTCTCTTTTTGTTGGTCAGAAACTACAAGTGCATGTGCTGGGTTCAACTTTGATATTGGTTACCTAAATAAAGCCAAGAGCATTAGTTTCCCGGCGGGAGAGCTGAAAGTGCGGCCTCAAAGTGTCCTGAGAAACAGTGCGGTTCCTCGTGTTCTCTTCACAAGTAGAATGGCTATGTGCGGGGAAAGGGAGTTTGCCTAGAGAGACACTCTGTTTACTACGCCGTGCAGGAGGCCTCCGGTCACCCTCTATCCATCAACGGAACACTCTACTGTTCCACAACGACCCAAGTGAGGTCCAGGTAGTCCCTCCACGAATTGACGCGTGCAGAGGTTTTCCAGGAAACCTTAGGCGAGTAGTGCATTGAAGTTAGTATGCCTTTCCTAGGGTCCCCGCTGCCTCACCACGTCCCTTGGAAGAACACTGTGTACCGAAACTCTTCTTGGCCCCCTGAGCACCTTTCCGCTGTCAAAGTCCTCCGGATGACCTCTTTGAATGCAGACTGAGAAGCGACAAAGTCTCCTCTTTGCTGTAGAGCTAGATAGCCACGACATTCAAAAGTGCCCCTGAACAGAGGTGTAGAAGGTCCTAGGTGGCATGCCGGGGGCTCCCACTGCTGACGCTGAGGAGCCATGGGAGGCATGGTGCGTAGTGTTCATCCTTGGGTGTACTTACCTACCGGCTCTTCCTGGCAAGCTGTAACTCGACCTTTGATGCAGTCTGGAAAATGGACAGTTTCCCCCCCGAACACTGCTAGGCTTTTGGCAGGTTCAGGGAGCACCTAGATCTGATACCTAGCACCTTTAAGAGTTCATGCCATTCGCACAGCGCACAACCAACTCCCTGGCTACAAAATTATTCAGAGAAGGTGCCACCGTCCTCCTTGGGTCCCCTTTGGTTCCTGAGAAACTACACGCACGTGGGCTGTGTGCAACTCTGAGACCGGGACCCTTAGAGAACTGTAGTACCTCCCAACGGGAAAGAAGGATCGTTCAGCGTGAAAGCTGCCTGAAATACAGTGCTCTGTCAGTCCATTCTTGCATGCTGGAACGTCTTTGGAAGGAAAGTGGACTTCTCTTGAGCGCGGCGGTGGGTTTCCGCTTCCATTCCTGGGGCATCCCAGAGCCGCCTTTACCCAGAAGGAACACGACACTGAGCGCCAAGCTGAAGGCAAGGTCCAGGAATTGCATCCACAAATGCCAGGCAGGCGTGCAGCATTTCCCAGGGAGCCCTACTCAAAGCAGTGGCTAAACGCTAGTGGGCTTTTCAGGACTCCTGGGACTCCCGCGCCCTCACCACGTCTCACGGCAACACCGTGTGTACCGGTTGTCACGTCTTAGGCGACCTACCGACGTACAGGCACCTAGGCCCTTCGCATCGTCTCTTGGAACGGAGAGTGAATTCAAGGCAAAACACTGCTCTCTTTGTTGCGCCGTTGGATTGCCCATCTTTCAAAAGTCCTCCCGAACACGGGTCTGGCAGGTCTTCGGTGGACCGCAAGCGGTCCCCGCTGCTGAACCAGGACGGCAATGCAAACACCCCCTGCTTAGCGTTCGCACTGGGAACACGAAGCTGCCCTCGCTTGCCAAGCAGACCGTCGACTTTAGGCGCAGCCTGACAAACGGACTTGTTGCCCCTGCAACACTGCCTGAGCTCTGGTAGGATAAAAGGACACTTTTTGGCCTCACCTAAGGAATTCCGTCGGTCACGCCTTTCAGCTCCCTGTGTGCCAAAGTTTTATCAGGGAAGGTCCAGGGTGCTCCTTGAGTCTCTTTTCGCCGGTCAGAAGCTACACGTACGTGTGCTGCGTCAAGTCTGACCGAGGGGCCTAATGAGAAAAGCATTATTTTCCCAACGGGAAAGCAGGACACTTGCGGCCTCAGATTTAAGTGAAAAACAGCGTTGTTGCCCGAGCCCTCTTCACAGTGGTAATGCCGAGTGATTGAACGGCAGGTTTCCCAGGCTAACAGACAGTTTCCTACTCGTTACAGGAGGCCTCCAGCAGCCCTTGTTCACCTAACGGGAAAGCCAGACCTGTCCCCCAGGTTCAACGTAATGTCAGCGTTTCCAACGCACGACTTGACGTGTACAAACGATTTCCATGAACCCTTAGGGAAAGCAGCGCATTAACGCTGGAATGCTTCTCCCAGGACTCCCTCTGCCCCACCATGTCCCTTTGGAGGAACACTGTGCACCCAATGACTCCTGTTGACCGACTGAGCACCGTTCGGCGACCCAGGTACCTCCGGATCATCTCTTGGAACGCAGTGTGAAAGGCAGCAAACTGTTGCCTTCGTTGGATAGAGAGGTTGGCAAGTCTGTCAACTGTGCCCCGACCCGAGTTCTGCAAAGTCTTCGGTGTGATGCCAGGGGCTCTCAGGGCTGACCCTGAGCTGCAATGTAACAAGCTCTGTGCTGACTGTTCATTCTCCGCTTACATACCTGCCGTCTCTCCCTGCCCAGCAGAAACTCGACTTTAGATGCCGTCCGGGAAATGAACGGTTTCCTCCTGAAGCCTGCTAGTCTTTTGGCAGGTTCAAGGACACCCAGATCTAGCTGGCGCCTTAAAACGCCTATGTCACTCGGACAGTGCTCATCTCCCTGCGCAAGATATTATTCTGAGAAGGTACCACAGTGCTTCTTGTGTCTCTTCTGGTGCTTGAGGAACTACACGTACGTGGGGCTGCGTTCAACTTTGATGCCGGGACCTTAGGAGAAACGTTGGATTGTCCCTAGTTGAACGAAGAATCCTCGTAGCCTCCAAGGTGCCGAAACACAGCGTTCCGCTAGTCTTCCCTTGCATGCTGGAACGTGTCTCAAAGGAAAGGGTGCTAGGCAAGAAAGAAGAAAGCTCTTTCCACTTCCTTGCCTGAGGCGTGCCAGAGCCCCCTTCGCATAAAGGGCAGACCACGCTGGTCACGAAGATCCAAACAAGGTCCGGGAACGGCATCCACAGGGCCTGCAGGCATGCAGCATTTGCCCAGAAGCCTTAGTCAAAGCAGTGGCTTGACGCTAGGGTGCTGGTTCAGGACTCCTAGGACTCCTGGGTCCTCACCACCTCGCATGGAGAAACACTGTGTACCCAACGTGTACCCAATTCTCAGGGGACCCAACCAAATACAGGTACCTGGGCCCTTCGGATCGTTTCTCTGCAAGAAGAATGAAAGGCGACCCTCTGCTCCCTTCGCTGCCCGTCTAGACTGCCGAGCTTTCAAAAGTCCTCCCGAACACAGGCCTAGCAGGTCTTCGGTGTTATGCCAATGATCCCCACGGCTGAACCACTGCTGCTATGAAGAAACACTGTGTTTACGGTTCATGCTGGGAACACCTCCCTGCCGCCTCTCTGTCTCTCTGTCTCTCTGTCTCTCTCTCTCTCTCTCTCTCTGTCTCTCTCTCTCTGTCTCTGCCAAGCAGAAGGTCGACTTCAGAGGCAGCCTGACAAACGTACAATGTGCCCCTGAACGCTACCCCAGGTTTTGTAAGACACAAGGACAGTTTGGCCCATCCCCGGGAATTACGTCGTTGAGGCCATTCAGCCCACGCAGGACTACCCTGGTGCCAAAGTCTTATCAGCGAAGGTCCAGGGTGCTGCTTGAGTCTCTTTTTGTTGGTCAGAAACTACAAGTGCATGTGCTGGGTTCAACTTTGATATTGGTTACCTAAATAAAGCCAAGAGCATTAGTTTCCCGGCGGGAGAGCTGAAAGTGCGGCCTCAAAGTGTCCTGAGAAACAGTGCGGTTCCTCGTGTTCTCTTCACAAGTAGAATGGCTATGTGCGGGGAAAGGGAGTTTGCCTAGAGAGACACTCTGTTTACTACGCCGTGCAGGAGGCCTCCGGTCACCCTCTATCCATCAACGGAACACTCTACTGTTCCACAACGACCCAAGTGAGGTCCAGGTAGTCCCTCCACGAATTGACGCGTGCAGAGGTTTTCCAGGAAACCTTAGGCGAGTAGTGCATTGAAGTTAGTATGCCTTTCCTAGGGTCCCCGCTGCCTCACCACGTCCCTTGGAAGAACACTGTGTACCGAAACTCTTCTTGGCCCCCTGAGCACCTTTCCGCTGTCAAAGTCCTCCGGATGACCTCTTTGAATGCAGACTGAGAAGCGACAAAGTCTCCTCTTTGCTGTAGAGCTAGATAGCCACGACATTCAAAAGTGCCCCTGAACAGAGGTGTAGAAGGTCCTAGGTGGCATGCCGGGGGCTCCCACTGCTGACGCTGAGGAGCCATGGGAGGCATGGTGCGTAGTGTTCATCCTTGGGTGTACTTACCTACCGGCTCTTCCTGGCAAGCTGTAACTCGACCTTTGATGCAGTCTGGAAAATGGACAGTTTCCCCCCCGAACACTGCTAGGCTTTTGGCAGGTTCAGGGAGCACCTAGATCTGATACCTAGCACCTTTAAGAGTTCATGCCATTCGCACAGCGCACAACCAACTCCCTGGCTACAAAATTATTCAGAGAAGGTGCCACCGTCCTCCTTGGGTCCCCTTTGGTTCCTGAGAAACTACACGCACGTGGGCTGTGTGCAACTCTGAGACCGGGACCCTTAGAGAACTGTAGTACCTCCCAACGGGAAAGAAGGATCGTTCAGCGTGAAAGCTGCCTGAAATACAGTGCTCTGTCAGTCCATTCTTGCATGCTGGAACGTCTTTGGAAGGAAAGTGGACTTCTCTTGAGCGCGGCGGTGGGTTTCCGCTTCCATTCCTGGGGCATCCCAGAGCCGCCTTTACCCAGAAGGAACACGACACTGAGCGCCAAGCTGAAGGCAAGGTCCAGGAATTGCATCCACAAATGCCAGGCAGGCGTGCAGCATTTCCCAGGGAGCCCTACTCAAAGCAGTGGCTAAACGCTAGTGGGCTTTTCAGGACTCCTGGGACTCCCGCGCCCTCACCACGTCTCACGGCAACACCGTGTGTACCGGTTGTCACGTCTTAGGCGACCTACCGACGTACAGGCACCTAGGCCCTTCGCATCGTCTCTTGGAACGGAGAGTGAATTCAAGGCAAAACACTGCTCTCTTTGTTGCGCCGTTGGATTGCCCATCTTTCAAAAGTCCTCCCGAACACGGGTCTGGCAGGTCTTCGGTGGACCGCAAGCGGTCCCCGCTGCTGAACCAGGACGGCAATGCAAACACCCCCTGCTTAGCGTTCGCACTGGGAACACGAAGCTGCCCTCGCTTGCCAAGCAGACCGTCGACTTTAGGCGCAGCCTGACAAACGGACTTGTTGCCCCTGCAACACTGCCTGAGCTCTGGTAGGATAAAAGGACACTTTTTGGCCTCACCTAAGGAATTCCGTCGGTCACGCCTTTCAGCTCCCTGTGTGCCAAAGTTTTATCAGGGAAGGTCCAGGGTGCTCCTTGAGTCTCTTTTCGCCGGTCAGAAGCTACACGTACGTGTGCTGCGTCAAGTCTGACCGAGGGGCCTAATGAGAAAAGCATTATTTTCCCAACGGGAAAGCAGGACACTTGCGGCCTCAGATTTAAGTGAAAAACAGCGTTGTTGCCCGAGCCCTCTTCACAGTGGTAATGCCGAGTGATTGAACGGCAGGTTTCCCAGGCTAACAGACAGTTTCCTACTCGTTACAGGAGGCCTCCAGCAGCCCTTGTTCACCTAACGGGAAAGCCAGACCTGTCCCCCAGGTTCAACGTAATGTCAGCGTTTCCAACGCACGACTTGACGTGTACAAACGATTTCCATGAACCCTTAGGGAAAGCAGCGCATTAACGCTGGAATGCTTCTCCCAGGACTCCCTCTGCCCCACCATGTCCCTTTGGAGGAACACTGTGCACCCAATGACTCCTGTTGACCGACTGAGCACCGTTCGGCGACCCAGGTACCTCCGGATCATCTCTTGGAACGCAGTGTGAAAGGCAGCAAACTGTTGCCTTCGTTGGATAGAGAGGTTGGCAAGTCTGTCAACTGTGCCCCGACCCGAGTTCTGCAAAGTCTTCGGTGTGATGCCAGGGGCTCTCAGGGCTGACCCTGAGCTGCAATGTAACAAGCTCTGTGCTGACTGTTCATTCTCCGCTTACATACCTGCCGTCTCTCCCTGCCCAGCAGAAACTCGACTTTAGATGCCGTCCGGGAAATGAACGGTTTCCTCCTGAAGCCTGCTAGTCTTTTGGCAGGTTCAAGGACACCCAGATCTAGCTGGCGCCTTAAAACGCCTATGTCACTCGGACAGTGCTCATCTCCCTGCGCAAGATATTATTCTGAGAAGGTACCACAGTGCTTCTTGTGTCTCTTCTGGTGCTTGAGGAACTACACGTACGTGGGGCTGCGTTCAACTTTGATGCCGGGACCTTAGGAGAAACGTTGGATTGTCCCTAGTTGAACGAAGAATCCTCGTAGCCTCCAAGGTGCCGAAACACAGCGTTCCGCTAGTCTTCCCTTGCATGCTGGAACGTGTCTCAAAGGAAAGGGTGCTAGGCAAGAAAGAAGAAAGCTCTTTCCACTTCCTTGCCTGAGGCGTGCCAGAGCCCCCTTCGCATAAAGGGCAGACCACGCTGGTCACGAAGATCCAAACAAGGTCCGGGAACGGCATCCACAGGGCCTGCAGGCATGCAGCATTTGCCCAGAAGCCTTAGTCAAAGCAGTGGCTTGACGCTAGGGTGCTGGTTCAGGACTCCTAGGACTCCTGGGTCCTCACCACCTCGCATGGAGAAACACTGTGTACCCAACGTGTACCCAATTCTCAGGGGACCCAACCAAATACAGGTACCTGGGCCCTTCGGATCGTTTCTCTGCAAGAAGAATGAAAGGCGACCCTCTGCTCCCTTCGCTGCCCGTCTAGACTGCCGAGCTTTCAAAAGTCCTCCCGAACACAGGCCTAGCAGGTCTTCGGTGTTATGCCAATGATCCCCACGGCTGAACCACTGCTGCTATGAAGAAACACTGTGTTTACGGTTCATGCTGGGAACACCTCCCTGCCGCCTCTCTGTCTCTCTGTCTCTCTGTCTCTCTGTCTCTCTGTCTCTCTCTCTGTCTCTCTGTCTCTCTCTCTCTGTCTCTGCCAAGCAGAAGGTCGACTTCAGAGGCAGCCTGACAAACGTACAATGTGCCCCTGAACGCTACCCCAGGTTTTGTAAGACACAAGGACAGTTTGGCCCATCCCCGGGAATTACGTCGTTGAGGCCATTCAGCCCACGCAGGACTACCCTGGTGCCAAAGTCTTATCAGCGAAGGTCCAGGGTGCTGCTTGAGTCTCTTTTTGTTGGTCAGAAACTACAAGTGCATGTGCTGGGTTCAACTTTGATATTGGTTACCTAAATAAAGCCAAGAGCATTAGTTTCCCGGCGGGAGAGCTGAAAGTGCGGCCTCAAAGTGTCCTGAGAAACAGTGCGGTTCCTCGTGTTCTCTTCACAAGTAGAATGGCTATGTGCGGGGAAAGGGAGTTTGCCTAGAGAGACACTCTGTTTACTACGCCGTGCAGGAGGCCTCCGGTCACCCTCTATCCATCAACGGAACACTCTACTGTTCCACAACGACCCAAGTGAGGTCCAGGTAGTCCCTCCACGAATTGACGCGTGCAGAGGTTTTCCAGGAAACCTTAGGCGAGTAGTGCATTGAAGTTAGTATGCCTTTCCTAGGGTCCCCGCTGCCTCACCACGTCCCTTGGAAGAACACTGTGTACCGAAACTCTTCTTGGCCCCCTGAGCACCTTTCCGCTGTCAAAGTCCTCCGGATGACCTCTTTGAATGCAGACTGAGAAGCGACAAAGTCTCCTCTTTGCTGTAGAGCTAGATAGCCACGACATTCAAAAGTGCCCCTGAACAGAGGTGTAGAAGGTCCTAGGTGGCATGCCGGGGGCTCCCACTGCTGACGCTGAGGAGCCATGGGAGGCATGGTGCGTAGTGTTCATCCTTGGGTGTACTTACCTACCGGCTCTTCCTGGCAAGCTGTAACTCGACCTTTGATGCAGTCTGGAAAATGGACAGTTTCCCCCCCGAACACTGCTAGGCTTTTGGCAGGTTCAGGGAGCACCTAGATCTGATACCTAGCACCTTTAAGAGTTCATGCCATTCGCACAGCGCACAACCAACTCCCTGGCTACAAAATTATTCAGAGAAGGTGCCACCGTCCTCCTTGGGTCCCCTTTGGTTCCTGAGAAACTACACGCACGTGGGCTGTGTGCAACTCTGAGACCGGGACCCTTAGAGAACTGTAGTACCTCCCAACGGGAAAGAAGGATCGTTCAGTGTGAAAGCTGCCTGAAATACAGTGCTCTGTCAGTCCATTCTTGCATGCTGGAACGTCTTTGGAAGGAAAGTGGACTTCTCTTGAGCGCGGCGGTGGGTTTCCGCTTCCATTCCTGGGGCATCCCAGAGCCGCCTTTACCCAGAAGGAACACGACACTGAGCGCCAAGCTGAAGGCAAGGTCCAGGAATTGCATCCACAAATGCCAGGCAGGCGTGCAGCATTTCCCAGGGAGCCCTACTCAAAGCAGTGGCTAAACGCTAGTGGGCTTTTCAGGACTCCTGGGACTCCCGCGCCCTCACCACGTCTCACGGCAACACCGTGTGTACCGGTTGTCACGTCTTAGGCGACCTACCGACGTACAGGCACCTAGGCCCTTCGCATCGTCTCTTGGAACGAAGAGTGAATTCAAGGCAAAACACTGCTCTCTTTGTTGCGCCGTTGGATTGCCCATCTTTCAAAAGTCCTCCCGAACACGGGTCTGGCAGGTCTTCGGTGGACCGCAAGCGGTCCCCGCTGCTGAACCAGGACGGCAATGCAAACACCCCCTGCTTAGCGTTCGCACTGGGAACACGAAGCTGCCCTCGCTTGCCAAGCAGACCGTCGACTTTAGGCGCAGCCTGACAAACGGACTTGTTGCCCCTGCAACACTGCCTGAGCTCTGGTAGGATAAAAGGACACTTTTTGGCCTCACCTAAGGAATTCCGTCGGTCACGCCTTTCAGCTCCCTGTGTGCCAAAGTTTTATCAGGGAAGGTCCAGGGTGCTCCTTGAGTCTCTTTTCGCCGGTCAGAAGCTACACGTACGTGTGCTGCGTCAAGTCTGACCGAGGGGCCTAATGAGAAAAGCATTATTTTCCCAACGGGAAAGCAGGACACTTGCGGCCTCAGATTTAAGTGAAAAACAGCGTTGTTGCCCGAGCCCTCTTCACAGTGGTAATGCCGAGTGATTGAACGGCAGGTTTCCCAGGCTAACAGACAGTTTCCTACTCGTTACAGGAGGCCTCCAGCAGCCCTTGTTCACCTAACGGGAAAGCCAGACCTGTCCCCCAGGCTCAACGTAATGTCAGCGTTTCCAACGCACGACTTGACGTGTACAAACGATTTCCATGAACCCTTAGGGAAAGCAGCGCATTAACGCTGGAATGCTTCTCCCAGGACTCCCTCTGCCCCACCATGTCCCTTTGGAGGAACACTGTGCACCCAATGACTCCTGTTGACCGACTGAGCACCGTTCGGCGACCCAGGTACCTCCGGATCATCTCTTGGAACGCAGTGTGAAAGGCAGCAAACTGTTGCCTTCGTTGGATAGAGAGGTTGGCAAGTCTGTCAACTGTGCCCCGACCCGAGTTCTGCAAAGTCTTCGGTGTGATGCCAGGGGCTCTCAGGGCTGACCCTGAGCTGCAATGTAACAAGCTCTGTGCTGACTGTTCATTCTCCGCTTACATACCTGCCGTCTCTCCCTGCCCAGCAGAAACTCGACTTTAGATGCCGTCCGGGAAATGAACGGTTTCCTCCTGAAGCCTGCTAGTCTTTTGGCAGGTTCAAGGACACCCAGATCTAGCTGGCGCCTTAAAACGCCTATGTCACTCGGACAGTGCTCATCTCCCTGCGCAAGATATTATTCTGAGAAGGTACCACAGTGCTTCTTGTGTCTCTTCTGGTGCTTGAGGAACTACACGTACGTGGGGCTGCGTTCAACTTTGATGCCGGGACCTTAGGAGAAACGTTGGATTGTCCCTAGTTGAACGAAGAATCCTCGTAGCCTCCAAGGTGCCGAAACACAGCGTTCCGCTAGTCTTCCCTTGCATGCTGGAACGTGTCTCAAAGGAAAGGGTGCTAGGCAAGAAAGAAGAAAGCTCTTTCCACTTCCTTGCCTGAGGCGTGCCAGAGCCCCCTTCGCATAAAGGGCAGACCACGCTGGTCACGAAGATCCAAACAAGGTCCGGGAACGGCATCCACAGTGCCTGCAGGCATGCAGCATTTGCCCAGAAGCCTTAGTCAAAGCAGTGGCTTGACGCTAGGGTGCTGGTTCAGGACTCCTAGGACTCCTGGGTCCTCACCACCTCGCATGGAGAAACACTGTGTACCCAACGTGTACCCAATTCTCAGGGGACCCAACCAAATACAGGTACCTGGGCCCTTCGGATCGTTTCTCTGCAAGAAGAATGAAAGGCGACCCTCTGCTCCCTTCGCTGCCCGTCTAGACTGCCGAGCTTTCAAAAGTCCTCCCGAACACAGGCCTAGCAGGTCTTCGGTGTTATGCCAATGATCCCCACGGCTGAACCACTGCTGCTATGAAGAAACACTGTGTTTACGGTTCATGCTGGGAACACCTCCCTGCCGCCTCTCTGTCTCTCTGTCTCTCTGTCTCTCTCTCTGTCTCTCTGTCTCTCTCTCTCTGTCTCTGCCAAGCAGAAGGTCGACTTCAGAGGCAGCCTGACAAACGTACAATGTGCCCCTGAACGCTACCCCAGGTTTTGTAAGACACAAGGACAGTTTGGCCCACCCCCGGGAATTACGTCGTTGAGGCCATTCAGCCCACGCAGGACTACCCTGGTGCCAAAGTCTTATCAGCGAAGGTCCAGGGTGCTGCTTGAGTCTCTTTTTGTTGGTCAGAAACTACAAGTGCATGTGCTGGGTTCAACTTTGATATTGGTTACCTAAATAAAGCCAAGAGCATTAGTTTCCCGGCGGGAGAGCTGAAAGTGCGGCCTCAAAGTGTCCTGAGAAACAGTGCGGTTCCTCGTGTTCTCTTCACAAGTAGAATGGCTATGTGCGGGGAAAGGGAGTTTGCCTAGAGAGACACTCTGTTTACTACGCCGTGCAGGAGGCCTCCGGTCACCCTCTATCCATCAACGGAACACTCTACTGTTCCACAACGACCCAAGTGAGGTCCAGGTAGTCCCTCCACGAATTGACGCGTGCAGAGGTTTTCCAGGAAACCTTAGGCGAGTAGTGCATTGAAGTTAGTATGCCTTTCCTAGGGTCCCCGCTGCCTCACCACGTCCCTTGGAAGAACACTGTGTACCGAAACTCTTCTTGGCCCCCTGAGCACCTTTCCGCTGTCAAAGTCCTCCGGATGACCTCTTTGAACGCAGACTGAGAAGCGACAAAGTCTCCTCTTTGCTGTAGAGCTAGATAGCCACGACATTCAAAAGTGCCCCTGAACAGAGGTGTAGAAGGTCCTAGGTGGCATGCCGGGGGCTCCCACTGCTGACGCTGAGGAGCCATGGGAGGCATGGTGCGTAGTGTTCATCCTTGGGTGTACTTACCTACCGGCTCTTCCCGGCAAGCTGTAACTCGACCTTTGATGCAGTCTGGAAAATGGACAGTTTCCCCCCCGAACACTGCTAGGCTTTTGGCAGGTTCAGGGAGCACCTAGATCTGATACCTAGCACCTTTAAGAGTTCATGCCATTCGCACAGCGCACAACCAACTCCCTGGCTACAAAATTATTCAGAGAAGGTGCCACCGTCCTCCTTGGGTCCCCTTTGGTTCCTGAGAAACTACACGCACGTGGGCTGTGTGCAACTCTGAGACCGGGACCCTTAGAGAACTGTAGTACCTCCCAACGGGAAAGAAGGATCGTTCAGCGTGAAAGCTGCCTGAAATACAGTGCTCTGTCAGCCCATTCTTGCATGCTGGAACGTCTTTGGAAGGAAAGTGGACTTCTCTTGAGCGCGGCGGTGGGTTTCCGCTTCCATTCCTGGGGCATCCCAGAGCCGCCTTTACCCAGAAGGAACACGACACTGAGCGCCAAGCTGAAGGCAAGGTCCAGGAATTGCATCCACAAATGCCAGGCAGGCGTGCAGCATTTCCCAGGGAGCCCTACTCAAAGCAGTGGCTAAACGCTAGTGGGCTTTTCAGGACTCCTGGGACTCCCGCGCCCTCACCACGTCTCACGGCAACACCGTGTGTACCGGTTGTCACGTCTTAGGCGACCTACCGACGTACAGGCACCTAGGCCCTTCGCATCGTCTCTTGGAACGGAGAGTGAATTCAAGGCAAAACACTGCTCTCTTTGTTGCGCCGTTGGATTGCCCATCTTTCAAAAGTCCTCCCGAACACGGGTCTGGCAGGTCTTCGGTGGACCGCAAGCGGTCCCCGCTGCTGAACCAGGACGGCAATGCAAACACCCCCTGCTTAGCGTTCGCACTGGGAACACGAAGCTGCCCTCGCTTGCCAAGCAGACCGTCGACTTTAGGCGCAGCCTGACAAACGGACTTGTTGCCCCTGCAACACTGCCTGAGCTCTGGTAGGATAAAAGGACACTTTTTGGCCTCACCTAAGGAATTCCGTCGGTCACGCCTTTCAGCTCCCTGTGTGCCAAAGTTTTATCAGGGAAGGTCCAGGGTGCTCCTTGAGTCTCTTTTCGCCGGTCAGAAGCTACACGTACGTGTGCTGCGTCAAGTCTGACCGAGGGGCCTAATGAGAAAAGCATTATTTTCCCAACGGGAAAGCAGGACACTTGCGGCCTCAGATTTAAGTGAAAAACAGCGTTGTTGCCCGAGCCCTCTTCACAGTGGTAATGCCGAGTGATTGAACGGCAGGTTTCCCAGGCTAACAGACAGTTTCCTACTCGTTACAGGAGGCCTCCAGCAGCCCTTGTTCACCTAACGGGAAAGCCAGACCTGTCCCCCAGGCTCAACGTAATGTCAGCGTTTCCAACGCACGACTTGACGTGTACAAACGATTTCCATGAACCCTTAGGGAAAGCAGCGCATTAACGCTGGAATGCTTCTCCCAGGACTCCCTCTGCCCCACCATGTCCCTTTGGAGGAACACTGTGCACCCAATGACTCCTGTTGACCGACTGAGCACCGTTCGGCGACCCAGGTACCTCCGGATCATCTCTTGGAACGCAGTGTGAAAGGCAGCAAACTGTTGCCTTCGTTGGATAGAGAGGTTGGCAAGTCTGTCAACTGTGCCCCGACCCGAGTTCTGCAAAGTCTTCGGTGTGATGCCAGGGGCTCTCAGGGCTGACCCTGAGCTGCAATGTAACAAGCTCTGTGCTGACTGTTCATTCTCCGCTTACATACCTGCCGTCTCTCCCTGCCCAGCAGAAACTCGACTTTAGATGCCGTCCGGGAAATGAACGGTTTCCTCCTGAAGCCTGCTAGTCTTTTGGCAGGTTCAAGGACACCCAGATCTAGCTGGCGCCTTAAAACGCCTATGTCACTCGGACAGTGCTCATCTCCCTGCGCAAGATATTATTCTGAGAAGGTACCACAGTGCTTCTTGTGTCTCTTCTGGTGCTTGAGGAACTACACGTACGTGGGGCTGCGTTCAACTTTGATGCCGGGACCTTAGGAGAAACGTTGGATTGTCCCTAGTTGAACGAAGAATCCTCGTAGCCTCCAAGGTGCCGAAACACAGCGTTCCGCTAGTCTTCCCTTGCATGCTGGAACGTGTCTCAAAGGAAAGGGTGCTAGGCAAGAAAGAAGAAAGCTCTTTCCACTTCCTTGCCTGAGGCGTGCCAGAGCCCCCTTCGCATAAAGGGCAGACCACGCTGGTCACGAAGATCCAAACAAGGTCCGGGAACGGCATCCACAGGGCCTGCAGGCATGCAGCATTTGCCCAGAAGCCTTAGTCAAAGCAGTGGCTTGACGCTAGGGTGCTGGTTCAGGACTCCTAGGACTCCTGGGTCCTCACCACCTCGCATGGAGAAACACTGTGTACCCAACGTGTACCCAATTCTCAGGGGACCCAACCAAATACAGGTACCTGGGCCCTTCGGATCGTTTCTCTGCAAGAAGAATGAAAGGCGACCCTCTGCTCCCTTCGCTGCCCGTCTAGACTGCCGAGCTTTCAAAAGTCCTCCCGAACACAGGCCTAGCAGGTCTTCGGTGTTATGCCAATGATCCCCACGGCTGAACCACTGCTGCTATGAAGAAACACTGTGTTTACGGTTCATGCTGGGAACACCTCCCTGCCGCCTCTCTGTCTCTCTGTCTCTCTGTCTCTCTCTCTGTCTCTCTGTCTCTCTCTCTCTGTCTCTGCCAAGCAGAAGGTCGACTTCAGAGGCAGCCTGACAAACGTACAATGTGCCCCTGAACGCTACCCCAGGTTTTGTAAGACACAAGGACAGTTTGGCCCACCCCCGGGAATTACGTCGTTGAGGCCATTCAGCCCACGCAGGACTACCCTGGTGCCAAAGTCTTATCAGCGAAGGTCCAGGGTGCTGCTTGAGTCTCTTTTTGTTGGTCAGAAACTACAAGTGCATGTGCTGGGTTCAACTTTGATATTGGTTACCTAAATAAAGCCAAGAGCATTAGTTTCCCGGCGGGAGAGCTGAAAGTGCGGCCTCAAAGTGTCCTGAGAAACAGTGCGGTTCCTCGTGTTCTCTTCACAAGTAGAATGGCTATGTGCGGGGAAAGGGAGTTTGCCTAGAGAGACACTCTGTTTACTACGCCGTGCAGGAGGCCTCCGGTCACCCTCTATCCATCAACGGAACACTCTACTGTTCCACAACGACCCAAGTGAGGTCCAGGTAGTCCCTCCACGAATTGACGCGTGCAGAGGTTTTCCAGGAAACCTTAGGCGAGTAGTGCATTGAAGTTAGTATGCCTTTCCTAGGGTCCCCGCTGCCTCACCACGTCCCTTGGAAGAACACTGTGTACCGAAACTCTTCTTGGCCCCCTGAGCACCTTTCCGCTGTCAAAGTCCTCCGGATGACCTCTTTGAATGCAGACTGAGAAGCGACAAAGTCTCCTCTTTGCTGTAGAGCTAGATAGCCACGACATTCAAAAGTGCCCCTGAACAGAGGTGTAGAAGGTCCTAGGTGGCATGCCGGGGGCTCCCACTGCTGACGCTGAGGAGCCATGGGAGGCATGGTGCGTAGTGTTCATCCTTGGGTGTACTTACCTACCGGCTCTTCCTGGCAAGCTGTAACTCGACCTTTGATGCAGTCTGGAAAATGGACAGTTTCCCCCCCGAACACTGCTAGGCTTTTGGCAGGTTCAGGGAGCACCTAGATCTGATACCTAGCACCTTTAAGAGTTCATGCCATTCGCACAGCGCACAACCAACTCCCTGGCTACAAAATTATTCAGAGAAGGTGCCACCGTCCTCCTTGGGTCCCCTTTGGTTCCTGAGAAACTACACGCACGTGGGCTGTGTGCAACTCTGAGACCGGGACCCTTAGAGAACTGTAGTACCTCCCAACGGGAAAGAAGGATCGTTCAGCGTGAAAGCTGCCTGAAATACAGTGCTCTGTCAGCCCATTCTTGCATGCTGGAACGTCTTTGGAAGGAAAGTGGACTTCTCTTGAGCGCGGCGGTGGGTTTCCGCTTCCATTCCTGGGGCATCCCAGAGCCGCCTTTACCCAGAAGGAACACGACACTGAGCGCCAAGCTGAAGGCAAGGTCCAGGAATTGCATCCACAAATGCCAGGCAGGCGTGCAGCATTTCCCAGGGAGCCCTACTCAAAGCAGTGGCTAAACGCTAGTGGGCTTTTCAGGACTCCTGGGACTCCCGCGCCCTCACCACGTCTCACGGCAACACCGTGTGTACCGGTTGTCACGTCTTAGGCGACCTACCGACGTACAGGCACCTAGGCCCTTCGCATCGTCTCTTGGAACGGAGAGTGAATTCAAGGCAAAACACTGCTCTCTTTGTTGCGCCGTTGGATTGCCCATCTTTCAAAAGTCCTCCCGAACACGGGTCTGGCAGGTCTTCGGTGGACCGCAAGCGGTCCCCGCTGCTGAACCAGGACGGCAATGCAAACACCCCCTGCTTAGCGTTCGCACTGGGAACACGAAGCTGCCCTCGCTTGCCAAGCAGACCGTCGACTTTAGGCGCAGCCTGACAAACGGACTTGTTGCCCCTGCAACACTGCCTGAGCTCTGGTAGGATAAAAGGACACTTTTTGGCCTCACCTAAGGAATTCCGTCGGTCACGCCTTTCAGCTCCCTGTGTGCCAAAGTTTTATCAGGGAAGGTCCAGGGTGCTCCTTGAGTCTCTTTTCGCCGGTCAGAAGCTACACGTACGTGTGCTGCGTCAAGTCTGACCGAGGGGCCTAATGAGAAAAGCATTATTTTCCCAACGGGAAAGCAGGACACTTGCGGCCTCAGATTTAAGTGAAAAACAGCGTTGTTGCCCGAGCCCTCTTCACAGTGGTAATGCCGAGTGATTGAACGGCAGGTTTCCCAGGCTAACAGACAGTTTCCTACTCGTTACAGGAGGCCTCCAGCAGCCCTTGTTCACCTAACGGGAAAGCCAGACCTGTCCCCCAGGCTCAACGTAATGTCAGCGTTTCCAACGCACGACTTGACGTGTACAAACGATTTCCATGAACCCTTAGGGAAAGCAGCGCATTAACGCTGGAATGCTTCTCCCAGGACTCCCTCTGCCCCACCATGTCCCTTTGGAGGAACACTGTGCACCCAATGACTCCTGTTGACCGACTGAGCACCGTTCGGCGACCCAGGTACCTCCGGATCATCTCTTGGAACGCAGTGTGAAAGGCAGCAAACTGTTGCCTTCGTTGGATAGAGAGATTGGCAAGTCTGTCAACTGTGCCCCGACCCGAGTTCTGCAAAGTCTTCGGTGTGATGCCAGGGGCTCTCAGGGCTGACCCTGAGCTGCAATGTAACAAGCTCTGTGCTGACTGTTCATTCTCCGCTTACATACCTGCCGTCTCTCCCTGCCCAGCAGAAACTCGACTTTAGATGCCGTCCGGGAAATGAACGGTTTCCTCCTGAAGCCTGCTAGTCTTTTGGCAGGTTCAAGGACACCCAGATCTAGCTGGCGCCTTAAAACGCCTATGTCACTCGGACAGTGCTCATCTCCCTGCGCAAGATATTATTCTGAGAAGGTACCACAGTGCTTCTTGTGTCTCTTCTGGTGCTTGAGGAACTACACGTACGTGGGGCTGCGTTCAACTTTGATGCCGGGACCTTAGGAGAAACGTTGGATTGTCCCTAGTTGAACGAAGAATCCTCGTAGCCTCCAAGGTGCCGAAACACAGCGTTCCGCTAGTCTTCCCTTGCATGCTGGAACGTGTCTCAAAGGAAAGGGTGCTAGGCAAGAAAGAAGAAAGCTCTTTCCACTTCCTTGCCTGAGGCGTGCCAGAGCCCCCTTCGCATAAAGGGCAGACCACGCTGGTCACGAAGATCCAAACAAGGTCCGGGAACGGCATCCACAGGGCCTGCAGGCATGCAGCATTTGCCCAGAAGCCTTAGTCAAAGCAGTGGCTTGACGCTAGGGTGCTGGTTCAGGACTCCTAGGACTCCTGGGTCCTCACCACCTCGCATGGAGAAACACTGTGTACCCAACGTGTACCCAATTCTCAGGGGACCCAACCAAATACAGGTACCTGGGCCCTTCGGATCGTTTCTCTGCAAGAAGAATGAAAGGCGACCCTCTGCTCCCTTCGCTGCCCGTCTAGACTGCCGAGCTTTCAAAAGTCCTCCCGAACACAGGCCTAGCAGGTCTTCGGTGTTATGCCAATGATCCCCACGGCTGAACCACTGCTGCTATGAAGAAACACTGTGTTTACGGTTCATGCTGGGAACACCTCCCTGCCGCCTCTCTGTCTCTCTGTCTCTCTGTCTCTCTGTCTCTCTGTCTCTCTCTCTGTCTCTCTGTCTCTCTCTCTCTGTCTCTGCCAAGCAGAAGGTCGACTTCAGAGGCAGCCTGACAAACGTACAATGTGCCCCTGAACGCTACCCCAGGTTTTGTAAGACACAAGGACAGTTTGGCCCATCCCCGGGAATTACGTCGTTGAGGCCATTCAGCCCACGCAGGACTACCCTGGTGCCAAAGTCTTATCAGCGAAGGTCCAGGGTGCTGCTTGAGTCTCTTTTTGTTGGTCAGAAACTACAAGTGCATGTGCTGGGTTCAACTTTGATATTGGTTACCTAAATAAAGCCAAGAGCATTAGTTTCCCGGCGGGAGAGCTGAAAGTGCGGCCTCAAAGTGTCCTGAGAAACAGTGCGGTTCCTCGTGTTCTCTTCACAAGTAGAATGGCTATGTGCGGGGAAAGGGAGTTTGCCTAGAGAGACACTCTGTTTACTACGCCGTGCAGGAGGCCTCCGGTCACCCTCTATCCATCAACGGAACACTCTACTGTTCCACAACGACCCAAGTGAGGTCCAGGTAGTCCCTCCACGAATTGACGCGTGCAGAGGTTTTCCAGGAAACCTTAGGCGAGTAGTGCATTGAAGTTAGTATGCCTTTCCTAGGGTCCCCGCTGCCTCACCACGTCCCTTGGAAGAACACTGTGTACCGAAACTCTTCTTGGCCCCCTGAGCACCTTTCCGCTGTCAAAGTCCTCCGGATGACCTCTTTGAATGCAGACTGAGAAGCGACAAAGTCTCCTCTTTGCTGTAGAGCTAGATAGCCACGACATTCAAAAGTGCCCCTGAACAGAGGTGTAGAAGGTCCTAGGTGGCATGCCGGGGGCTCCCACTGCTGACGCTGAGGAGCCATGGGAGGCATGGTGCGTAGTGTTCATCCTTGGGTGTACTTACCTACCGGCTCTTCCTGGCAAGCTGTAACTCGACCTTTGATGCAGTCTGGAAAATGGACAGTTTCCCCCCCGAACACTGCTAGGCTTTTGGCAGGTTCAGGGAGCACCTAGATCTGATACCTAGCACCTTTAAGAGTTCATGCCATTCGCACAGCGCACAACCAACTCCCTGGCTACAAAATTATTCAGAGAAGGTGCCACCGTCCTCCTTGGGTCCCCTTTGGTTCCTGAGAAACTACACGCACGTGGGCTGTGTGCAACTCTGAGACCGGGACCCTTAGAGAACTGTAGTACCTCCCAACGGGAAAGAAGGATCGTTCAGCGTGAAAGCTGCCTGAAATACAGTGCTCTGTCAGCCCATTCTTGCATGCTGGAACGTCTTTGGAAGGAAAGTGGACTTCTCTTGAGCGCGGCGGTGGGTTTCCGCTTCCATTCCTGGGGCATCCCAGAGCCGCCTTTACCCAGAAGGAACACGACACTGAGCGCCAAGCTGAAGGCAAGGTCCAGGAATTGCATCCACAAATGCCAGGCAGGCGTGCAGCATTTCCCAGGGAGCCCTACTCAAAGCAGTGGCTAAACGCTAGTGGGCTTTTCAGGACTCCTGGGACTCCCGCGCCCTCACCACGTCTCACGGCAACACCGTGTGTACCGGTTGTCACGTCTTAGGCGACCTACCGACGTACAGGCACCTAGGCCCTTCGCATCGTCTCTTGGAACGGAGAGTGAATTCAAGGCAAAACACTGCTCTCTTTGTTGCGCCGTTGGATTGCCCATCTTTCAAAAGTCCTCCCGAACACGGGTCTGGCAGGTCTTCGGTGGACCGCAAGCGGTCCCCGCTGCTGAACCAGGACGGCAATGCAAACACCCCCTGCTTAGCGTTCGCACTGGGAACACGAAGCTGCCCTCGCTTGCCAAGCAGACCGTCGACTTTAGGCGCAGCCTGACAAACGGACTTGTTGCCCCTGCAACACTGCCTGAGCTCTGGTAGGATAAAAGGACACTTTTTGGCCTCACCTAAGGAATTCCGTCGGTCACGCCTTTCAGCTCCCTGTGTGCCAAAGTTTTATCAGGGAAGGTCCAGGGTGCTCCTTGAGTCTCTTTTCGCCGGTCAGAAGCTACACGTACGTGTGCTGCGTCAAGTCTGACCGAGGGGCCTAATGAGAAAAGCATTATTTTCCCAACGGGAAAGCAGGACACTTGCGGCCTCAGATTTAAGTGAAAAACAGCGTTGTTGCCCGAGCCCTCTTCACAGTGGTAATGCCGAGTGATTGAACGGCAGGTTTCCCAGGCTAACAGACAGTTTCCTACTCGTTACAGGAGGCCTCCAGCAGCCCTTGTTCACCTAAAGGGAAAGCCAGACCTGTCCCCCAGGCTCAACGTAATGTCAGCGTTTCCAACGCACGACTTGACGTGTACAAACGATTTCCATGAACCCTTAGGGAAAGCAGCGCATTAACGCTGGAATGCTTCTCCCAGGACTCCCTCTGCCCCACCATGTCCCTTTGGAGGAACACTGTGCACCCAATGACTCCTGTTGACCGACTGAGCACCGTTCGGCGACCCAGGTACCTCCGGATCATCTCTTGGAACGCAGTGTGAAAGGCAGCAAACTGTTGCCTTCGTTGGATAGAGAGGTTGGCAAGTCTGTCAACTGTGCCCCGACCCGAGTTCTGCAAAGTCTTCGGTGTGATGCCAGGGGCTCTCAGGGCTGACCCTGAGCTGCAATGTAACAAGCTCTGTGCTGACTGTTCATTCTCCGCTTACATACCTGCCGTCTCTCCCTGCCCAGCAGAAACTCGACTTTAGATGCCGTCCGGGAAATGAACGGTTTCCTCCTGAAGCCTGCTAGTCTTTTGGCAGGTTCAAGGACACCCAGATCTAGCTGGCGCCTTAAAACGCCTATGTCACTCGGACAGTGCTCATCTCCCTGCGCAAGATATTATTCTGAGAAGGTACCACAGTGCTTCTTGTGTCTCTTCTGGTGCTTGAGGAACTACACGTACGTGGGGCTGCGTTCAACTTTGATGCCGGGACCTTAGGAGAAACGTTGGATTGTCCCTAGTTGAACGAAGAATCCTCGTAGCCTCCAAGGTGCCGAAACACAGCGTTCCGCTAGTCTTCCCTTGCATGCTGGAACGTGTCTCAAAGGAAAGGGTGCTAGGCAAGAAAGAAGAAAGCTCTTTCCACTTCCTTGCCTGAGGCGTGCCAGAGCCCCCTTCGCATAAAGGGCAGACCACGCTGGTCACGAAGATCCAAACAAGGTCCGGGAACGGCATCCACAGGGCCTGCAGGCATGCAGCATTTGCCCAGAAGCCTTAGTCAAAGCAGTGGCTTGACGCTAGGGTGCTGGTTCAGGACTCCTAGGACTCCTGGGTCCTCACCACCTCGCATGGAGAAACACTGTGTACCCAACGTGTACCCAATTCTCAGGGGACCCAACCAAATACAGGTACCTGGGCCCTTCGGATCGTTTCTCTGCAAGAAGAATGAAAGGCGACCCTCTGCTCCCTTCGCTGCCCGTCTAGACTGCCGAGCTTTCAAAAGTCCTCCCGAACACAGGCCTAGCAGGTCTTCGGTGTTATGCCAATGATCCCCACGGCTGAACCACTGCTGCTATGAAGAAACACTGTGTTTACGGTTCATGCTGGGAACACCTCCCTGCCGCCTCTCTGTCTCTCTGTCTCTCTGTCTCTCTCTCTCTCTCTCTGTCTCTCTCTCTCTGTCTCTGCCAAGCAGAAGGTCGACTTCAGAGGCAGCCTGACAAACGTACAATGTGCCCCTGAACGCTACCCCAGGTTTTGTAAGACACAAGGACAGTTTGGCCCATCCCCGGGAATTACGTCGTTGAGGCCATTCAGCCCACGCAGGACTACCCTGGTGCCAAAGTCTTATCAGCGAAGGTCCAGGGTGCTGCTTGAGTCTCTTTTTGTTGGTCAGAAACTACAAGTGCATGTGCTGGGTTCAACTTTGATATTGGTTACCTAAATAAAGCCAAGAGCATTAGTTTCCCGGCGGGAGAGCTGAAAGTGCGGCCTCAAAGTGTCCTGAGAAACAGTGCGGTTCCTCGTGTTCTCTTCACAAGTAGAATGGCTATGTGCGGGGAAAGGGAGTTTGCCTAGAGAGACACTCTGTTTACTACGCCGTGCAGGAGGCCTCCGGTCACCCTCTATCCATCAACGGAACACTCTACTGTTCCACAACGACCCAAGTGAGGTCCAGGTAGTCCCTCCACGAATTGACGCGTGCAGAGGTTTTCCAGGAAACCTTAGGCGAGTAGTGCATTGAAGTTAGTATGCCTTTCCTAGGGTCCCCGCTGCCTCACCACGTCCCTTGGAAGAACACTGTGTACCGAAACTCTTCTTGGCCCCCTGAGCACCTTTCCGCTGTCAAAGTCCTCCGGATGACCTCTTTGAATGCAGACTGAGAAGCGACAAAGTCTCCTCTTTGCTGTAGAGCTAGATAGCCACGACATTCAAAAGTGCCCCTGAACAGAGGTGTAGAAGGTCCTAGGTGGCATGCCGGGGGCTCCCACTGCTGACGCTGAGGAGCCATGGGAGGCATGGTGCGTAGTGTTCATCCTTGGGTGTACTTACCTACCGGCTCTTCCTGGCAAGCTGTAACTCGACCTTTGATGCAGTCTGGAAAATGGACAGTTTCCCCCCCGAACACTGCTAGGCTTTTGGCAGGTTCAGGGAGCACCTAGATCTGATACCTAGCACCTTTAAGAGTTCATGCCATTCGCACAGCGCACAACCAACTCCCTGGCTACAAAATTATTCAGAGAAGGTGCCACCGTCCTCCTTGGGTCCCCTTTGGTTCCTGAGAAACTACACGCACGTGGGCTGTGTGCAACTCTGAGACCGGGACCCTTAGAGAACTGTAGTACCTCCCAACGGGAAAGAAGGATCGTTCAGCGTGAAAGCTGCCTGAAATACAGTGCTCTGTCAGCCCATTCTTGCATGCTGGAACGTCTTTGGAAGGAAAGTGGACTTCTCTTGAGCGCGGCGGTGGGTTTCCGCTTCCATTCCTGGGGCATCCCAGAGCCGCCTTTACCCAGAAGGAACACGACACTGAGCGCCAAGCTGAAGGCAAGGTCCAGGAATTGCATCCACAAATGCCAGGCAGGCGTGCAGCATTTCCCAGGGAGCCCTACTCAAAGCAGTGGCTAAACGCTAGTGGGCTTTTCAGGACTCCTGGGACTCCCGCGCCCTCACCACGTCTCACGGCAACACCGTGTGTACCGGTTGTCACGTCTTAGGCGACCTACCGACGTACAGGCACCTAGGCCCTTCGCATCGTCTCTTGGAACGGAGAGTGAATTCAAGGCAAAACACTGCTCTCTTTGTTGCGCCGTTGGATTGCCCATCTTTCAAAAGTCCTCCCGAACACGGGTCTGGCAGGTCTTCGGTGGACCGCAAGCGGTCCCCGCTGCTGAACCAGGACGGCAATGCAAACACCCCCTGCTTAGCGTTCGCACTGGGAACACGAAGCTGCCCTCGCTTGCCAAGCAGACCGTCGACTTTAGGCGCAGCCTGACAAACGGACTTGTTGCCCCTGCAACACTGCCTGAGCTCTGGTAGGATAAAAGGACACTTTTTGGCCTCACCTAAGGAATTCCGTCGGTCACGCCTTTCAGCTCCCTGTGTGCCAAAGTTTTATCAGGGAAGGTCCAGGGTGCTCCTTGAGTCTCTTTTCGCCGGTCAGAAGCTACACGTACGTGTGCTGCGTCAAGTCTGACCGAGGGGCCTAATGAGAAAAGCATTATTTTCCCAACGGGAAAGCAGGACACTTGCGGCCTCAGATTTAAGTGAAAAACAGCGTTGTTGCCCGAGCCCTCTTCACAGTGGTAATGCCGAGTGATTGAACGGCAGGTTTCCCAGGCTAACAGACAGTTTCCTACTCGTTACAGGAGGCCTCCAGCAGCCCTTGTTCACCTAACGGGAAAGCCAGACCTGTCCCCCAGGCTCAACGTAATGTCAGCGTTTCCAACGCACGACTTGACGTGTACAAACGATTTCCATGAACCCTTAGGGAAAGCAGCGCATTAACGCTGGAATGCTTCTCCCAGGACTCCCTCTGCCCCACCATGTCCCTTTGGAGGAACACTGTGCACCCAATGACTCCTGTTGACCGACTGAGCACCGTTCGGCGACCCAGGTACCTCCGGATCATCTCTTGGAACGCAGTGTGAAAGGCAGCAAACTGTTGCCTTCGTTGGATAGAGAGGTTGGCAAGTCTGTCAACTGTGCCCCGACCCGAGTTCTGCAAAGTCTTCGGTGTGATGCCAGGGGCTCTCAGGGCTGACCCTGAGCTGCAATGTAACAAGCTCTGTGCTGACTGTTCATTCTCCGCTTACATACCTGCCGTCTCTCCCTGCCCAGCAGAAACTCGACTTTAGATGCCGTCCGGGAAATGAACGGTTTCCTCCTGAAGCCTGCTAGTCTTTTGGCAGGTTCAAGGACACCCAGATCTAGCTGGCGCCTTAAAACGCCTATGTCACTCGGACAGTGCTCATCTCCCTGCGCAAGATATTATTCTGAGAAGGTACCACAGTGCTTCTTGTGTCTCTTCTGGTGCTTGAGGAACTACACGTACGTGGGGCTGCGTTCAACTTTGATGCCGGGACCTTAGGAGAAACGTTGGATTGTCCCTAGTTGAACGAAGAATCCTCGTAGCCTCCAAGGTGCCGAAACACAGCGTTCCGCTAGTCTTCCCTTGCATGCTGGAACGTGTCTCAAAGGAAAGGGTGCTAGGCAAGAAAGAAGAAAGCTCTTTCCACTTCCTTGCCTGAGGCGTGCCAGAGCCCCCTTCGCATAAAGGGCAGACCACGCTGGTCACGAAGATCCAAACAAGGTCCGGGAACGGCATCCACAGGGCCTGCAGGCATGCAGCATTTGCCCAGAAGCCTTAGTCAAAGCAGTGGCTTGACGCTAGGGTGCTGGTTCAGGACTCCTAGGACTCCTGGGTCCTCACCACCTCGCATGGAGAAACACTGTGTACCCAACGTGTACCCAATTCTCAGGGGACCCAACCAAATACAGGTACCTGGGCCCTTCGGATCGTTTCTCTGCAAGAAGAATGAAAGGCGACCCTCTGCTCCCTTCGCTGCCCGTCTAGACTGCCGAGCTTTCAAAAGTCCTCCCGAACACAGGCCTAGCAGGTCTTCGGTGTTATGCCAATGATCCCCACGGCTGAACCACTGCTGCTATGAAGAAACACTGTGTTTACGGTTCATGCTGGGAACACCTCCCTGCCGCCTCTCTGTCTCTCTGTCTCTCTGTCTCTCTCTCTGTCTCTCTGTCTCTCTCTCTCTGTCTCTGCCAAGCAGAAGGTCGACTTCAGAGGCAGCCTGACAAACGTACAATGTGCCCCTGAACACTACCCCAGGTTTTGTAAGACACAAGGACAGTTTGGCCCATCCCCGGGAATTACGTCGTTGAGGCCATTCAGCCCACGCAGGACTACCCTGGTGCCAAAGTCTTATCAGCGAAGGTCCAGGGTGCTGCTTGAGTCTCTTTTTGTTGGTCAGAAACTACAAGTGCATGTGCTGGGTTCAACTTTGATATTGGTTACCTAAATAAAGCCAAGAGCATTAGTTTCCCGGCGGGAGAGCTGAAAGTGCGGCCTCAAAGTGTCCTGAGAAACAGTGCGGTTCCTCGTGTTCTCTTCACAAGTAGAATGGCTATGTGCGGGGAAAGGGAGTTTGCCTAGAGAGACACTCTGTTTACTACGCCGTGCAGGAGGCCTCCGGTCACCCTCTATCCATCAACGGAACACTCTACTGTTCCACAACGACCCAAGTGAGGTCCAGGTAGTCCCTCCACGAATTGACGCGTGCAGAGGTTTTCCAGGAAACCTTAGGCGAGTAGTGCATTGAAGTTAGTATGCCTTTCCTAGGGTCCCCGCTGCCTCACCACGTCCCTTGGAAGAACACTGTGTACCGAAACTCTTCTTGGCCCCCTGAGCACCTTTCCGCTGTCAAAGTCCTCCGGATGACCTCTTTGAACGCAGACTGAGAAGCGACAAAGTCTCCTCTTTGCTGTAGAGCTAGATAGCCACGACATTCAAAAGTGCCCCTGAACAGAGGTGTAGAAGGTCCTAGGTGGCATGCCGGGGGCTCCCACTGCTGACGCTGAGGAGCCATGGGAGGCATGGTGCGTAGTGTTCATCCTTGGGTGTACTTACCTACCGGCTCTTCCCGGCAAGCTGTAACTCGACCTTTGATGCAGTCTGGAAAATGGACAGTTTCCCCCCCGAACACTGCTAGGCTTTTGGCAGGTTCAGGGAGCACCTAGATCTGATACCTAGCACCTTTAAGAGTTCATGCCATTCGCACAGCGCACAACCAACTCCCTGGCTACAAAATTATTCAGAGAAGGTGCCACCGTCCTCCTTGGGTCCCCTTTGGTTCCTGAGAAACTACACGCACGTGGGCTGTGTGCAACTCTGAGACCGGGACCCTTAGAGAACTGTAGTACCTCCCAACGGGAAAGAAGGATCGTTCAGCGTGAAAGCTGCCTGAAATACAGTGCTCTGTCAGTCCATTCTTGCATGCTGGAACGTCTTTGGAAGGAAAGTGGACTTCTCTTGAGCGCGGCGGTGGGTTTCCGCTTCCATTCCTGGGGCATCCCAGAGCCGCCTTTACCCAGAAGGAACACGACACTGAGCGCCAAGCTGAAGGCAAGGTCCAGGAATTGCATCCACAAATGCCAGGCAGGCGTGCAGCATTTCCCAGGGAGCCCTACTCAAAGCAGTGGCTAAACGCTAGTGGGCTTTTCAGGACTCCTGGGACTCCCGCGCCCTCACCACGTCTCACGGCAACACCGTGTGTACCGGTTGTCACGTCTTAGGCGACCTACCGACGTACAGGCACCTAGGCCCTTCGCATCGTCTCTTGGAACGGAGAGTGAATTCAAGGCAAAACACTGCTCTCTTTGTTGCGCCGTTGGATTGCCCATCTTTCAAAAGTCCTCCCGAACACGGGTCTGGCAGGTCTTCGGTGGACCGCAAGCGGTCCCCGCTGCTGAACCAGGACGGCAATGCAAACACCCCCTGCTTAGCGTTCGCACTGGGAACACGAAGCTGCCCTCGCTTGCCAAGCAGACCGTCGACTTTAGGCGCAGCCTGACAAACGGACTTGTTGCCCCTGCAACACTGCCTGAGCTCTGGTAGGATAAAAGGACACTTTTTGGCCTCACCTAAGGAATTCCGTCGGTCACGCCTTTCAGCTCCCTGTGTGCCAAAGTTTTATCAGGGAAGGTCCAGGGTGCTCCTTGAGTCTCTTTTCGCCGGTCAGAAGCTACACGTACGTGTGCTGCGTCAAGTCTGACCGAGGGGCCTAATGAGAAAAGCATTATTTTCCCAACGGGAAAGCAGGACACTTGCGGCCTCAGATTTAAGTGAAAAACAGCGTTGTTGCCCGAGCCCTCTTCACAGTGGTAATGCCGAGTGATTGAACGGCAGGTTTCCCAGGCTAACAGACAGTTTCCTACTCGTTACAGGAGGCCTCCAGCAGCCCTTGTTCACCTAACGGGAAAGCCAGACCTGTCCCCCAGGCTCAACGTAATGTCAGCGTTTCCAACGCACGACTTGACGTGTACAAACGATTTCCATGAACCCTTAGGGAAAGCAGCGCATTAACGCTGGAATGCTTCTCCCAGGACTCCCTCTGCCCCACCATGTCCCTTTGGAGGAACACTGTGCACCCAATGACTCCTGTTGACCGACTGAGCACCGTTCGGCGACCCAGGTACCTCCGGATCATCTCTTGGAACGCAGTGTGAAAGGCAGCAAACTGTTGCCTTCGTTGGATAGAGAGGTTGGCAAGTCTGTCAACTGTGCCCCGACCCGAGTTCTGCAAAGTCTTCGGTGTGATGCCAGGGGCTCTCAGGGCTGACCCTGAGCTGCAATGTAACAAGCTCTGTGCTGACTGTTCATTCTCCGCTTACATACCTGCCGTCTCTCCCTGCCCAGCAGAAACTCGACTTTAGATGCCGTCCGGGAAATGAACGGTTTCCTCCTGAAGCCTGCTAGTCTTTTGGCAGGTTCAAGGACACCCAGATCTAGCTGGCGCCTTAAAACGCCTATGTCACTCGGACAGTGCTCATCTCCCTGCGCAAGATATTATTCTGAGAAGGTACCACAGTGCTTCTTGTGTCTCTTCTGGTGCTTGAGGAACTACACGTACGTGGGGCTGCGTTCAACTTTGATGCCGGGACCTTAGGAGAAACGTTGGATTGTCCCTAGTTGAACGAAGAATCCTCGTAGCCTCCAAGGTGCCGAAACACAGCGTTCCGCTAGTCTTCCCTTGCATGCTGGAACGTGTCTCAAAGGAAAGGGTGCTAGGCAAGAAAGAAGAAAGCTCTTTCCACTTCCTTGCCTGAGGCGTGCCAGAGCCCCCTTCGCATAAAGGGCAGACCACGCTGGTCACGAAGATCCAAACAAGGTCCGGGAACGGCATCCACAGGGCCTGCAGGCATGCAGCATTTGCCCAGAAGCCTTAGTCAAAGCAGTGGCTTGACGCTAGGGTGCTGGTTCAGGACTCCTAGGACTCCTGGGTCCTCACCACCTCGCATGGAGAAACACTGTGTACCCAACGTGTACCCAATTCTCAGGGGACCCAACCAAATACAGGTACCTGGGCCCTTCGGATCGTTTCTCTGCAAGAAGAATGAAAGGCGACCCTCTGCTCCCTTCGCTGCCCGTCTAGACTGCCGAGCTTTCAAAAGTCCTCCCGAACACAGGCCTAGCAGGTCTTCGGTGTTATGCCAATGATCCCCACGGCTGAACCACTGCTGCTATGAAGAAACACTGTGTTTACGGTTCATGCTGGGAACACCTCCCTGCCGCCTCTCTGTCTCTCTGTCTCTCTGTCTCTCTCTCTGTCTCTCTGTCTCTCTCTCTCTGTCTCTGCCAAGCAGAAGGTCGACTTCAGAGGCAGCCTGACAAACGTACAATGTGCCCCTGAACGCTACCCCAGGTTTTGTAAGACACAAGGACAGTTTGGCCCACCCCCGGGAATTACGTCGTTGAGGCCATTCAGCCCACGCAGGACTACCCTGGTGCCAAAGTCTTATCAGCGAAGGTCCAGGGTGCTGCTTGAGTCTCTTTTTGTTGGTCAGAAACTACAAGTGCATGTGCTGGGTTCAACTTTGATATTGGTTACCTAAATAAAGCCAAGAGCATTAGTTTCCCGGCGGGAGAGCTGAAAGTGCGGCCTCAAAGTGTCCTGAGAAACAGTGCGGTTCCTCGTGTTCTCTTCACAAGTAGAATGGCTATGTGCGGGGAAAGGGAGTTTGCCTAGAGAGACACTCTGTTTACTACGCCGTGCAGGAGGCCTCCGGTCACCCTCTATCCATCAACGGAACACTCTACTGTTCCACAACGACCCAAGTGAGGTCCAGGTAGTCCCTCCACGAATTGACGCGTGCAGAGGTTTTCCAGGAAACCTTAGGCGAGTAGTGCATTGAAGTTAGTATGCCTTTCCTAGGGTCCCCGCTGCCTCACCACGTCCCTTGGAAGAACACTGTGTACCGAAACTCTTCTTGGCCCCCTGAGCACCTTTCCGCTGTCAAAGTCCTCCGGATGACCTCTTTGAATGCAGACTGAGAAGCGACAAAGTCTCCTCTTTGCTGTAGAGCTAGATAGCCACGACATTCAAAAGTGCCCCTGAACAGAGGTGTAGAAGGTCCTAGGTGGCATGCCGGGGGCTCCCACTGCTGACGCTGAGGAGCCATGGGAGGCATGGTGCGTAGTGTTCATCCTTGGGTGTACTTACCTACCGGCTCTTCCTGGCAAGCTGTAACTCGACCTTTGATGCAGTCTGGAAAATGGACAGTTTCCCCCCCGAACACTGCTAGGCTTTTGGCAGGTTCAGGGAGCACCTAGATCTGATACCTAGCACCTTTAAGAGTTCATGCCATTCGCACAGCGCACAACCAACTCCCTGGCTACAAAATTATTCAGAGAAGGTGCCACCGTCCTCCTTGGGTCCCCTTTGGTTCCTGAGAAACTACACGCACGTGGGCTGTGTGCAACTCTGAGACCGGGACCCTTAGAGAACTGTAGTACCTCCCAACGGGAAAGAAGGATCGTTCAGCGTGAAAGCTGCCTGAAATACAGTGCTCTGTCAGCCCATTCTTGCATGCTGGAACGTCTTTGGAAGGAAAGTGGACTTCTCTTGAGCGCGGCGGTGGGTTTCCGCTTCCATTCCTGGGGCATCCCAGAGCCGCCTTTACCCAGAAGGAACACGACACTGAGCGCCAAGCTGAAGGCAAGGTCCAGGAATTGCATCCACAAATGCCAGGCAGGCGTGCAGCATTTCCCAGGGAGCCCTACTCAAAGCAGTGGCTAAACGCTAGTGGGCTTTTCAGGACTCCTGGGACTCCCGCGCCCTCACCACGTCTCACGGCAACACCGTGTGTACCGGTTGTCACGTCTTAGGCGACCTACCGACGTACAGGCACCTAGGCCCTTCGCATCGTCTCTTGGAACGGAGAGTGAATTCAAGGCAAAACACTGCTCTCTTTGTTGCGCCGTTGGATTGCCCATCTTTCAAAAGTCCTCCCGAACACGGGTCTGGCAGGTCTTCGGTGGACCGCAAGCGGTCCCCGCTGCTGAACCAGGACGGCAATGCAAACACCCCCTGCTTAGCGTTCGCACTGGGAACACGAAGCTGCCCTCGCTTGCCAAGCAGACCGTCGACTTTAGGCGCAGCCTGACAAACGGACTTGTTGCCCCTGCAACACTGCCTGAGCTCTGGTAGGATAAAAGGACACTTTTTGGCCTCACCTAAGGAATTCCGTCGGTCACGCCTTTCAGCTCCCTGTGTGCCAAAGTTTTATCAGGGAAGGTCCAGGGTGCTCCTTGAGTCTCTTTTCGCCGGTCAGAAGCTACACGTACGTGTGCTGCGTCAAGTCTGACCGAGGGGCCTAATGAGAAAAGCATTATTTTCCCAACGGGAAAGCAGGACACTTGCGGCCTCAGATTTAAGTGAAAAACAGCGTTGTTGCCCGAGCCCTCTTCACAGTGGTAATGCCGAGTGATTGAACGGCAGGTTTCCCAGGCTAACAGACAGTTTCCTACTCGTTACAGGAGGCCTCCAGCAGCCCTTGTTCACCTAACGGGAAAGCCAGACCTGTCCCCCAGGCTCAACGTAATGTCAGCGTTTCCAACGCACGACTTGACGTGTACAAACGATTTCCATGAACCCTTAGGGAAAGCAGCGCATTAACGCTGGAATGCTTCTCCCAGGACTCCCTCTGCCCCACCATGTCCCTTTGGAGGAACACTGTGCACCCAATGACTCCTGTTGACCGACTGAGCACCGTTCGGCGACCCAGGTACCTCCGGATCATCTCTTGGAACGCAGTGTGAAAGGCAGCAAACTGTTGCCTTCGTTGGATAGAGAGGTTGGCAAGTCTGTCAACTGTGCCCCGACCCGAGTTCTGCAAAGTCTTCGGTGTGATGCCAGGGGCTCTCAGGGCTGACCCTGAGCTGCAATGTAACAAGCTCTGTGCTGACTGTTCATTCTCCGCTTACATACCTGCCGTCTCTCCCTGCCCAGCAGAAACTCGACTTTAGATGCCGTCCGGGAAATGAACGGTTTCCTCCTGAAGCCTGCTAGTCTTTTGGCAGGTTCAAGGACACCCAGATCTAGCTGGCGCCTTAAAACGCCTATGTCACTCGGACAGTGCTCATCTCCCTGCGCAAGATATTATTCTGAGAAGGTACCACAGTGCTTCTTGTGTCTCTTCTGGTGCTTGAGGAACTACACGTACGTGGGGCTGCGTTCAACTTTGATGCCGGGACCTTAGGAGAAACGTTGGATTGTCCCTAGTTGAACGAAGAATCCTCGTAGCCTCCAAGGTGCCGAAACACAGCGTTCCGCTAGTCTTCCCTTGCATGCTGGAACGTGTCTCAAAGGAAAGGGTGCTAGGCAAGAAAGAAGAAAGCTCTTTCCACTTCCTTGCCTGAGGCGTGCCAGAGCCCCCTTCGCATAAAGGGCAGACCACGCTGGTCACGAAGATCCAAACAAGGTCCGGGAACGGCATCCACAGTGCCTGCAGGCATGCAGCATTTGCCCAGAAGCCTTAGTCAAAGCAGTGGCTTGACGCTAGGGTGCTGGTTCAGGACTCCTAGGACTCCTGGGTCCTCACCACCTCGCATGGAGAAACACTGTGTACCCAACGTGTACCCAATTCTCAGGGGACCCAACCAAATACAGGTACCTGGGCCCTTCGGATCGTTTCTCTGCAAGAAGAATGAAAGGCGACCCTCTGCTCCCTTCGCTGCCCGTCTAGACTGCCGAGCTTTCAAAAGTCCTCCCGAACACAGGCCTAGCAGGTCTTCGGTGTTATGCCAATGATCCCCACGGCTGAACCACTGCTGCTATGAAGAAACACTGTGTTTACGGTTCATGCTGGGAACACCTCCCTGCCGCCTCTCTGTCTCTCTGTCTCTCTGTCTCTCTCTCTGTCTCTCTGTCTCTCTCTCTCTGTCTCTGCCAAGCAGAAGGTCGACTTCAGAGGCAGCCTGACAAACGTACAATGTGCCCCTGAACGCTACCCCAGGTTTTGTAAGACACAAGGACAGTTTGGCCCACCCCCGGGAATTACGTCGTTGAGGCCATTCAGCCCACGCAGGACTACCCTGGTGCCAAAGTCTTATCAGCGAAGGTCCAGGGTGCTGCTTGAGTCTCTTTTTGTTGGTCAGAAACTACAAGTGCATGTGCTGGGTTCAACTTTGATATTGGTTACCTAAATAAAGCCAAGAGCATTAGTTTCCCGGCGGGAGAGCTGAAAGTGCGGCCTCAAAGTGTCCTGAGAAACAGTGCGGTTCCTCGTGTTCTCTTCACAAGTAGAATGGCTATGTGCGGGGAAAGGGAGTTTGCCTAGAGAGACACTCTGTTTACTACGCCGTGCAGGAGGCCTCCGGTCACCCTCTATCCATCAACGGAACACTCTACTGTTCCACAACGACCCAAGTGAGGTCCAGGTAGTCCCTCCACGAATTGACGCGTGCAGAGGTTTTCCAGGAAACCTTAGGCGAGTAGTGCATTGAAGTTAGTATGCCTTTCCTAGGGTCCCCGCTGCCTCACCACGTCCCTTGGAAGAACACTGTGTACCGAAACTCTTCTTGGCCCCCTGAGCACCTTTCCGCTGTCAAAGTCCTCCGGATGACCTCTTTGAACGCAGACTGAGAAGCGACAAAGTCTCCTCTTTGCTGTAGAGCTAGATAGCCACGACATTCAAAAGTGCCCCTGAACAGAGGTGTAGAAGGTCCTAGGTGGCATGCCGGGGGCTCCCACTGCTGACGCTGAGGAGCCATGGGAGGCATGGTGCGTAGTGTTCATCCTTGGGTGTACTTACCTACCGGCTCTTCCCGGCAAGCTGTAACTCGACCTTTGATGCAGTCTGGAAAATGGACAGTTTCCCCCCCGAACACTGCTAGGCTTTTGGCAGGTTCAGGGAGCACCTAGATCTGATACCTAGCACCTTTAAGAGTTCATGCCATTCGCACAGCGCACAACCAACTCCCTGGCTACAAAATTATTCAGAGAAGGTGCCACCGTCCTCCTTGGGTCCCCTTTGGTTCCTGAGAAACTACACGCACGTGGGCTGTGTGCAACTCTGAGACCGGGACCCTTAGAGAACTGTAGTACCTCCCAACGGGAAAGAAGGATCGTTCAGCGTGAAAGCTGCCTGAAATACAGTGCTCTGTCAGCCCATTCTTGCATGCTGGAACGTCTTTGGAAGGAAAGTGGACTTCTCTTGAGCGCGGCGGTGGGTTTCCGCTTCCATTCCTGGGGCATCCCAGAGCCGCCTTTACCCAGAAGGAACACGACACTGAGCGCCAAGCTGAAGGCAAGGTCCAGGAATTGCATCCACAAATGCCAGGCAGGCGTGCAGCATTTCCCAGGGAGCCCTACTCAAAGCAGTGGCTAAACGCTAGTGGGCTTTTCAGGACTCCTGGGACTCCCGCGCCCTCACCACGTCTCACGGCAACACCGTGTGTACCGGTTGTCACGTCTTAGGCGACCTACCGACGTACAGGCACCTAGGCCCTTCGCATCGTCTCTTGGAACGGAGAGTGAATTCAAGGCAAAACACTGCTCTCTTTGTTGCGCCGTTGGATTGCCCATCTTTCAAAAGTCCTCCCGAACACGGGTCTGGCAGGTCTTCGGTGGACCGCAAGCGGTCCCCGCTGCTGAACCAGGACGGCAATGCAAACACCCCCTGCTTAGCGTTCGCACTGGGAACACGAAGCTGCCCTCGCTTGCCAAGCAGACCGTCGACTTTAGGCGCAGCCTGACAAACGGACTTGTTGCCCCTGCAACACTGCCTGAGCTCTGGTAGGATAAAAGGACACTTTTTGGCCTCACCTAAGGAATTCCGTCGGTCACGCCTTTCAGCTCCCTGTGTGCCAAAGTTTTATCAGGGAAGGTCCAGGGTGCTCCTTGAGTCTCTTTTCGCCGGTCAGAAGCTACACGTACGTGTGCTGCGTCAAGTCTGACCGAGGGGCCTAATGAGAAAAGCATTATTTTCCCAACGGGAAAGCAGGACACTTGCGGCCTCAGATTTAAGTGAAAAACAGCGTTGTTGCCCGAGCCCTCTTCACAGTGGTAATGCCGAGTGATTGAACGGCAGGTTTCCCAGGCTAACAGACAGTTTCCTACTCGTTACAGGAGGCCTCCAGCAGCCCTTGTTCACCTAACGGGAAAGCCAGACCTGTCCCCCAGGCTCAACGTAATGTCAGCGTTTCCAACGCACGACTTGACGTGTACAAACGATTTCCATGAACCCTTAGGGAAAGCAGCGCATTAACGCTGGAATGCTTCTCCCAGGACTCCCTCTGCCCCACCATGTCCCTTTGGAGGAACACTGTGCACCCAATGACTCCTGTTGACCGACTGAGCACCGTTCGGCGACCCAGGTACCTCCGGATCATCTCTTGGAACGCAGTGTGAAAGGCAGCAAACTGTTGCCTTCGTTGGATAGAGAGGTTGGCAAGTCTGTCAACTGTGCCCCGACCCGAGTTCTGCAAAGTCTTCGGTGTGATGCCAGGGGCTCTCAGGGCTGACCCTGAGCTGCAATGTAACAAGCTCTGTGCTGACTGTTCATTCTCCGCTTACATACCTGCCGTCTCTCCCTGCCCAGCAGAAACTCGACTTTAGATGCCGTCCGGGAAATGAACGGTTTCCTCCTGAAGCCTGCTAGTCTTTTGGCAGGTTCAAGGACACCCAGATCTAGCTGGCGCCTTAAAACGCCTATGTCACTCGGACAGTGCTCATCTCCCTGCGCAAGATATTATTCTGAGAAGGTACCACAGTGCTTCTTGTGTCTCTTCTGGTGCTTGAGGAACTACACGTACGTGGGGCTGCGTTCAACTTTGATGCCGGGACCTTAGGAGAAACGTTGGATTGTCCCTAGTTGAACGAAGAATCCTCGTAGCCTCCAAGGTGCCGAAACACAGCGTTCCGCTAGTCTTCCCTTGCATGCTGGAACGTGTCTCAAAGGAAAGGGTGCTAGGCAAGAAAGAAGAAAGCTCTTTCCACTTCCTTGCCTGAGGCGTGCCAGAGCCCCCTTCGCATAAAGGGCAGACCACGCTGGTCACGAAGATCCAAACAAGGTCCGGGAACGGCATCCACAGGGCCTGCAGGCATGCAGCATTTGCCCAGAAGCCTTAGTCAAAGCAGTGGCTTGACGCTAGGGTGCTGGTTCAGGACTCCTAGGACTCCTGGGTCCTCACCACCTCGCATGGAGAAACACTGTGTACCCAACGTGTACCCAATTCTCAGGGGACCCAACCAAATACAGGTACCTGGGCCCTTCGGATCGTTTCTCTGCAAGAAGAATGAAAGGCGACCCTCTGCTCCCTTCGCTGCCCGTCTAGACTGCCGAGCTTTCAAAAGTCCTCCCGAACACAGGCCTAGCAGGTCTTCGGTGTTATGCCAATGATCCCCACGGCTGAACCACTGCTGCTATGAAGAAACACTGTGTTTACGGTTCATGCTGGGAACACCTCCCTGCCGCCTCTCTGTCTCTCTGTCTCTCTGTCTCTCTCTCTGTCTCTCTGTCTCTCTCTCTCTGTCTCTGCCAAGCAGAAGGTCGACTTCAGAGGCAGCCTGACAAACGTACAATGTGCCCCTGAACGCTACCCCAGGTTTTGTAAGACACAAGGACAGTTTGGCCCACCCCCGGGAATTACGTCGTTGAGGCCATTCAGCCCACGCAGGACTACCCTGGTGCCAAAGTCTTATCAGCGAAGGTCCAGGGTGCTGCTTGAGTCTCTTTTTGTTGGTCAGAAACTACAAGTGCATGTGCTGGGTTCAACTTTGATATTGGTTACCTAAATAAAGCCAAGAGCATTAGTTTCCCGGCGGGAGAGCTGAAAGTGCGGCCTCAAAGTGTCCTGAGAAACAGTGCGGTTCCTCGTGTTCTCTTCACAAGTAGAATGGCTATGTGCGGGGAAAGGGAGTTTGCCTAGAGAGACACTCTGTTTACTACGCCGTGCAGGAGGCCTCCGGTCACCCTCTATCCATCAACGGAACACTCTACTGTTCCACAACGACCCAAGTGAGGTCCAGGTAGTCCCTCCACGAATTGACGCGTGCAGAGGTTTTCCAGGAAACCTTAGGCGAGTAGTGCATTGAAGTTAGTATGCCTTTCCTAGGGTCCCCGCTGCCTCACCACGTCCCTTGGAAGAACACTGTGTACCGAAACTCTTCTTGGCCCCCTGAGCACCTTTCCGCTGTCAAAGTCCTCCGGATGACCTCTTTGAATGCAGACTGAGAAGCGACAAAGTCTCCTCTTTGCTGTAGAGCTAGATAGCCACGACATTCAAAAGTGCCCCTGAACAGAGGTGTAGAAGGTCCTAGGTGGCATGCCGGGGGCTCCCACTGCTGACGCTGAGGAGCCATGGGAGGCATGGTGCGTAGTGTTCATCCTTGGGTGTACTTACCTACCGGCTCTTCCTGGCAAGCTGTAACTCGACCTTTGATGCAGTCTGGAAAATGGACAGTTTCCCCCCCGAACACTGCTAGGCTTTTGGCAGGTTCAGGGAGCACCTAGATCTGATACCTAGCACCTTTAAGAGTTCATGCCATTCGCACAGCGCACAACCAACTCCCTGGCTACAAAATTATTCAGAGAAGGTGCCACCGTCCTCCTTGGGTCCCCTTTGGTTCCTGAGAAACTACACGCACGTGGGCTGTGTGCAACTCTGAGACCGGGACCCTTAGAGAACTGTAGTACCTCCCAACGGGAAAGAAGGATCGTTCAGCGTGAAAGCTGCCTGAAATACAGTGCTCTGTCAGCCCATTCTTGCATGCTGGAACGTCTTTGGAAGGAAAGTGGACTTCTCTTGAGCGCGGCGGTGGGTTTCCGCTTCCATTCCTGGGGCATCCCAGAGCCGCCTTTACCCAGAAGGAACACGACACTGAGCGCCAAGCTGAAGGCAAGGTCCAGGAATTGCATCCACAAATGCCAGGCAGGCGTGCAGCATTTCCCAGGGAGCCCTACTCAAAGCAGTGGCTAAACGCTAGTGGGCTTTTCAGGACTCCTGGGACTCCCGCGCCCTCACCACGTCTCACGGCAACACCGTGTGTACCGGTTGTCACGTCTTAGGCGACCTACCGACGTACAGGCACCTAGGCCCTTCGCATCGTCTCTTGGAACGGAGAGTGAATTCAAGGCAAAACACTGCTCTCTTTGTTGCGCCGTTGGATTGCCCATCTTTCAAAAGTCCTCCCGAACACGGGTCTGGCAGGTCTTCGGTGGACCGCAAGCGGTCCCCGCTGCTGAACCAGGACGGCAATGCAAACACCCCCTGCTTAGCGTTCGCACTGGGAACACGAAGCTGCCCTCGCTTGCCAAGCAGACCGTCGACTTTAGGCGCAGCCTGACAAACGGACTTGTTGCCCCTGCAACACTGCCTGAGCTCTGGTAGGATAAAAGGACACTTTTTGGCCTCACCTAAGGAATTCCGTCGGTCACGCCTTTCAGCTCCCTGTGTGCCAAAGTTTTATCAGGGAAGGTCCAGGGTGCTCCTTGAGTCTCTTTTCGCCGGTCAGAAGCTACACGTACGTGTGCTGCGTCAAGTCTGACCGAGGGGCCTAATGAGAAAAGCATTATTTTCCCAACGGGAAAGCAGGACACTTGCGGCCTCAGATTTAAGTGAAAAACAGCGTTGTTGCCCGAGCCCTCTTCACAGTGGTAATGCCGAGTGATTGAACGGCAGGTTTCCCAGGCTAACAGACAGTTTCCTACTCGTTACAGGAGGCCTCCAGCAGCCCTTGTTCACCTAACGGGAAAGCCAGACCTGTCCCCCAGGCTCAACGTAATGTCAGCGTTTCCAACGCACGACTTGACGTGTACAAACGATTTCCATGAACCCTTAGGGAAAGCAGCGCATTAACGCTGGAATGCTTCTCCCAGGACTCCCTCTGCCCCACCATGTCCCTTTGGAGGAACACTGTGCACCCAATGACTCCTGTTGACCGACTGAGCACCGTTCGGCGACCCAGGTACCTCCGGATCATCTCTTGGAACGCAGTGTGAAAGGCAGCAAACTGTTGCCTTCGTTGGATAGAGAGATTGGCAAGTCTGTCAACTGTGCCCCGACCCGAGTTCTGCAAAGTCTTCGGTGTGATGCCAGGGGCTCTCAGGGCTGACCCTGAGCTGCAATGTAACAAGCTCTGTGCTGACTGTTCATTCTCCGCTTACATACCTGCCGTCTCTCCCTGCCCAGCAGAAACTCGACTTTAGATGCCGTCCGGGAAATGAACGGTTTCCTCCTGAAGCCTGCTAGTCTTTTGGCAGGTTCAAGGACACCCAGATCTAGCTGGCGCCTTAAAACGCCTATGTCACTCGGACAGTGCTCATCTCCCTGCGCAAGATATTATTCTGAGAAGGTACCACAGTGCTTCTTGTGTCTCTTCTGGTGCTTGAGGAACTACACGTACGTGGGGCTGCGTTCAACTTTGATGCCGGGACCTTAGGAGAAACGTTGGATTGTCCCTAGTTGAACGAAGAATCCTCGTAGCCTCCAAGGTGCCGAAACACAGCGTTCCGCTAGTCTTCCCTTGCATGCTGGAACGTGTCTCAAAGGAAAGGGTGCTAGGCAAGAAAGAAGAAAGCTCTTTCCACTTCCTTGCCTGAGGCGTGCCAGAGCCCCCTTCGCATAAAGGGCAGACCACGCTGGTCACGAAGATCCAAACAAGGTCCGGGAACGGCATCCACAGGGCCTGCAGGCATGCAGCATTTGCCCAGAAGCCTTAGTCAAAGCAGTGGCTTGACGCTAGGGTGCTGGTTCAGGACTCCTAGGACTCCTGGGTCCTCACCACCTCGCATGGAGAAACACTGTGTACCCAACGTGTACCCAATTCTCAGGGGACCCAACCAAATACAGGTACCTGGGCCCTTCGGATCGTTTCTCTGCAAGAAGAATGAAAGGCGACCCTCTGCTCCCTTCGCTGCCCGTCTAGACTGCCGAGCTTTCAAAAGTCCTCCCGAACACAGGCCTAGCAGGTCTTCGGTGTTATGCCAATGATCCCCACGGCTGAACCACTGCTGCTATGAAGAAACACTGTGTTTACGGTTCATGCTGGGAACACCTCCCTGCCGCCTCTCTGTCTCTCTGTCTCTCTGTCTCTCTCTCTGTCTCTCTGTCTCTCTCTCTCTGTCTCTGCCAAGCAGAAGGTCGACTTCAGAGGCAGCCTGACAAACGTACAATGTGCCCCTGAACGCTACCCCAGGTTTTGTAAGACACAAGGACAGTTTGGCCCATCCCCGGGAATTACGTCGTTGAGGCCATTCAGCCCACGCAGGACTACCCTGGTGCCAAAGTCTTATCAGCGAAGGTCCAGGGTGCTGCTTGAGTCTCTTTTTGTTGGTCAGAAACTACAAGTGCATGTGCTGGGTTCAACTTTGATATTGGTTACCTAAATAAAGCCAAGAGCATTAGTTTCCCGGCGGGAGAGCTGAAAGTGCGGCCTCAAAGTGTCCTGAGAAACAGTGCGGTTCCTCGTGTTCTCTTCACAAGTAGAATGGCTATGTGCGGGGAAAGGGAGTTTGCCTAGAGAGACACTCTGTTTACTACGCCGTGCAGGAGGCCTCCGGTCACCCTCTATCCATCAACGGAACACTCTACTGTTCCACAACGACCCAAGTGAGGTCCAGGTAGTCCCTCCACGAATTGACGCGTGCAGAGGTTTTCCAGGAAACCTTAGGCGAGTAGTGCATTGAAGTTAGTATGCCTTTCCTAGGGTCCCCGCTGCCTCACCACGTCCCTTGGAAGAACACTGTGTACCGAAACTCTTCTTGGCCCCCTGAGCACCTTTCCGCTGTCAAAGTCCTCCGGATGACCTCTTTGAATGCAGACTGAGAAGCGACAAAGTCTCCTCTTTGCTGTAGAGCTAGATAGCCACGACATTCAAAAGTGCCCCTGAACAGAGGTGTAGAAGGTCCTAGGTGGCATGCCGGGGGCTCCCACTGCTGACGCTGAGGAGCCATGGGAGGCATGGTGCGTAGTGTTCATCCTTGGGTGTACTTACCTACCGGCTCTTCCTGGCAAGCTGTAACTCGACCTTTGATGCAGTCTGGAAAATGGACAGTTTCCCCCCCGAACACTGCTAGGCTTTTGGCAGGTTCAGGGAGCACCTAGATCTGATACCTAGCACCTTTAAGAGTTCATGCCATTCGCACAGCGCACAACCAACTCCCTGGCTACAAAATTATTCAGAGAAGGTGCCACCGTCCTCCTTGGGTCCCCTTTGGTTCCTGAGAAACTACACGCACGTGGGCTGTGTGCAACTCTGAGACCGGGACCCTTAGAGAACTGTAGTACCTCCCAACGGGAAAGAAGGATCGTTCAGCGTGAAAGCTGCCTGAAATACAGTGCTCTGTCAGCCCATTCTTGCATGCTGGAACGTCTTTGGAAGGAAAGTGGACTTCTCTTGAGCGCGGCGGTGGGTTTCCGCTTCCATTCCTGGGGCATCCCAGAGCCGCCTTTACCCAGAAGGAACACGACACTGAGCGCCAAGCTGAAGGCAAGGTCCAGGAATTGCATCCACAAATGCCAGGCAGGCGTGCAGCATTTCCCAGGGAGCCCTACTCAAAGCAGTGGCTAAACGCTAGTGGGCTTTTCAGGACTCCTGGGACTCCCGCGCCCTCACCACGTCTCACGGCAACACCGTGTGTACCGGTTGTCACGTCTTAGGCGACCTACCGACGTACAGGCACCTAGGCCCTTCGCATCGTCTCTTGGAACGGAGAGTGAATTCAAGGCAAAACACTGCTCTCTTTGTTGCGCCGTTGGATTGCCCATCTTTCAAAAGTCCTCCCGAACACGGGTCTGGCAGGTCTTCGGTGGACCGCAAGCGGTCCCCGCTGCTGAACCAGGACGGCAATGCAAACACCCCCTGCTTAGCGTTCGCACTGGGAACACGAAGCTGCCCTCGCTTGCCAAGCAGACCGTCGACTTTAGGCGCAGCCTGACAAACGGACTTGTTGCCCCTGCAACACTGCCTGAGCTCTGGTAGGATAAAAGGACACTTTTTGGCCTCACCTAAGGAATTCCGTCGGTCACGCCTTTCAGCTCCCTGTGTGCCAAAGTTTTATCAGGGAAGGTCCAGGGTGCTCCTTGAGTCTCTTTTCGCCGGTCAGAAGCTACACGTACGTGTGCTGCGTCAAGTCTGACCGAGGGGCCTAATGAGAAAAGCATTATTTTCCCAACGGGAAAGCAGGACACTTGCGGCCTCAGATTTAAGTGAAAAACAGCGTTGTTGCCCGAGCCCTCTTCACAGTGGTAATGCCGAGTGATTGAACGGCAGGTTTCCCAGGCTAACAGACAGTTTCCTACTCGTTACAGGAGGCCTCCAGCAGCCCTTGTTCACCTAACGGGAAAGCCAGACCTGTCCCCCAGGCTCAACGTAATGTCAGCGTTTCCAACGCACGACTTGACGTGTACAAACGATTTCCATGAACCCTTAGGGAAAGCAGCGCATTAACGCTGGAATGCTTCTCCCAGGACTCCCTCTGCCCCACCATGTCCCTTTGGAGGAACACTGTGCACCCAATGACTCCTGTTGACCGACTGAGCACCGTTCGGCGACCCAGGTACCTCCGGATCATCTCTTGGAACGCAGTGTGAAAGGCAGCAAACTGTTGCCTTCGTTGGATAGAGAGGTTGGCAAGTCTGTCAACTGTGCCCCGACCCGAGTTCTGCAAAGTCTTCGGTGTGATGCCAGGGGCTCTCAGGGCTGACCCTGAGCTGCAATGTAACAAGCTCTGTGCTGACTGTTCATTCTCCGCTTACATACCTGCCGTCTCTCCCTGCCCAGCAGAAACTCGACTTTAGATGCCGTCCGGGAAATGAACGGTTTCCTCCTGAAGCCTGCTAGTCTTTTGGCAGGTTCAAGGACACCCAGATCTAGCTGGCGCCTTAAAACGCCTATGTCACTCGGACAGTGCTCATCTCCCTGCGCAAGATATTATTCTGAGAAGGTACCACAGTGCTTCTTGTGTCTCTTCTGGTGCTTGAGGAACTACACGTACGTGGGGCTGCGTTCAACTTTGATGCCGGGACCTTAGGAGAAACGTTGGATTGTCCCTAGTTGAACGAAGAATCCTCGTAGCCTCCAAGGTGCCGAAACACAGCGTTCCGCTAGTCTTCCCTTGCATGCTGGAACGTGTCTCAAAGGAAAGGGTGCTAGGCAAGAAAGAAGAAAGCTCTTTCCACTTCCTTGCCTGAGGCGTGCCAGAGCCCCCTTCGCATAAAGGGCAGACCACGCTGGTCACGAAGATCCAAACAAGGTCCGGGAACGGCATCCACAGGGCCTGCAGGCATGCAGCATTTGCCCAGAAGCCTTAGTCAAAGCAGTGGCTTGACGCTAGGGTGCTGGTTCAGGACTCCTAGGACTCCTGGGTCCTCACCACCTCGCATGGAGAAACACTGTGTACCCAACGTGTACCCAATTCTCAGGGGACCCAACCAAATACAGGTACCTGGGCCCTTCGGATCGTTTCTCTGCAAGAAGAATGAAAGGCGACCCTCTGCTCCCTTCGCTGCCCGTCTAGACTGCCGAGCTTTCAAAAGTCCTCCCGAACACAGGCCTAGCAGGTCTTCGGTGTTATGCCAATGATCCCCACGGCTGAACCACTGCTGCTATGAAGAAACACTGTGTTTACGGTTCATGCTGGGAACACCTCCCTGCCGCCTCTCTGTCTCTCTGTCTCTCTGTCTCTCTCTCTGTCTCTCTGTCTCTCTCTCTCTGTCTCTGCCAAGCAGAAGGTCGACTTCAGAGGCAGCCTGACAAACGTACAATGTGCCCCTGAACGCTACCCCAGGTTTTGTAAGACACAAGGACAGTTTGGCCCATCCCCGGGAATTACGTCGTTGAGGCCATTCAGCCCACGCAGGACTACCCTGGTGCCAAAGTCTTATCAGCGAAGGTCCAGGGTGCTGCTTGAGTCTCTTTTTGTTGGTCAGAAACTACAAGTGCATGTGCTGGGTTCAACTTTGATATTGGTTACCTAAATAAAGCCAAGAGCATTAGTTTCCCGGCGGGAGAGCTGAAAGTGCGGCCTCAAAGTGTCCTGAGAAACAGTGCGGTTCCTCGTGTTCTCTTCACAAGTAGAATGGCTATGTGCGGGGAAAGGGAGTTTGCCTAGAGAGACACTCTGTTTACTACGCCGTGCAGGAGGCCTCCGGTCACCCTCTATCCATCAACGGAACACTCTACTGTTCCACAACGACCCAAGTGAGGTCCAGGTAGTCCCTCCACGAATTGACGCGTGCAGAGGTTTTCCAGGAAACCTTAGGCGAGTAGTGCATTGAAGTTAGTATGCCTTTCCTAGGGTCCCCGCTGCCTCACCACGTCCCTTGGAAGAACACTGTGTACCGAAACTCTTCTTGGCCCCCTGAGCACCTTTCCGCTGTCAAAGTCCTCCGGATGACCTCTTTGAATGCAGACTGAGAAGCGACAAAGTCTCCTCTTTGCTGTAGAGCTAGATAGCCACGACATTCAAAAGTGCCCCTGAACAGAGGTGTAGAAGGTCCTAGGTGGCATGCCGGGGGCTCCCACTGCTGACGCTGAGGAGCCATGGGAGGCATGGTGCGTAGTGTTCATCCTTGGGTGTACTTACCTACCGGCTCTTCCTGGCAAGCTGTAACTCGACCTTTGATGCAGTCTGGAAAATGGACAGTTTCCCCCCCGAACACTGCTAGGCTTTTGGCAGGTTCAGGGAGCACCTAGATCTGATACCTAGCACCTTTAAGAGTTCATGCCATTCGCACAGCGCACAACCAACTCCCTGGCTACAAAATTATTCAGAGAAGGTGCCACCGTCCTCCTTGGGTCCCCTTTGGTTCCTGAGAAACTACACGCACGTGGGCTGTGTGCAACTCTGAGACCGGGACCCTTAGAGAACTGTAGTACCTCCCAACGGGAAAGAAGGATCGTTCAGCGTGAAAGCTGCCTGAAATACAGTGCTCTGTCAGCCCATTCTTGCATGCTGGAACGTCTTTGGAAGGAAAGTGGACTTCTCTTGAGCGCGGCGGTGGGTTTCCGCTTCCATTCCTGGGGCATCCCAGAGCCGCCTTTACCCAGAAGGAACACGACACTGAGCGCCAAGCTGAAGGCAAGGTCCAGGAATTGCATCCACAAATGCCAGGCAGGCATGCAGCATTTCCCAGGGAGCCCTACTCAAAGCAGTGGCTAAACGCTAGTGGGCTTTTCAGGACTCCTGGGACTCCCGCGCCCTCACCACGTCTCACGGCAACACCGTGTGTACCGGTTGTCACGTCTTAGGCGACCTACCGACGTACAGGCACCTAGGCCCTTCGCATCGTCTCTTGGAACGGAGAGTGAATTCAAGGCAAAACACTGCTCTCTTTGTTGCGCCGTTGGATTGCCCATCTTTCAAAAGTCCTCCCGAACACGGGTCTGGCAGGTCTTCGGTGGACCGCAAGCGGTCCCCGCTGCTGAACCAGGACGGCAATGCAAACACCCCCTGCTTAGCGTTCGCACTGGGAACACGAAGCTGCCCTCGCTTGCCAAGCAGACCGTCGACTTTAGGCGCAGCCTGACAAACGGACTTGTTGCCCCTGCAACACTGCCTGAGCTCTGGTAGGATAAAAGGACACTTTTTGGCCTCACCTAAGGAATTCCGTCGGTCACGCCTTTCAGCTCCCTGTGTGCCAAAGTTTTATCAGGGAAGGTCCAGGGTGCTCCTTGAGTCTCTTTTCGCCGGTCAGAAGCTACACGTACGTGTGCTGCGTCAAGTCTGACCGAGGGGCCTAATGAGAAAAGCATTATTTTCCCAACGGGAAAGCAGGACACTTGCGGCCTCAGATTTAAGTGAAAAACAGCGTTGTTGCCCGAGCCCTCTTCACAGTGGTAATGCCGAGTGATTGAACGGCAGGTTTCCCAGGCTAACAGACAGTTTCCTACTCGTTACAGGAGGCCTCCAGCAGCCCTTGTTCACCTAACGGGAAAGCCAGACCTGTCCCCCAGGCTCAACGTAATGTCAGCGTTTCCAACGCACGACTTGACGTGTACAAACGATTTCCATGAACCCTTAGGGAAAGCAGCGCATTAACGCTGGAATGCTTCTCCCAGGACTCCCTCTGCCCCACCATGTCCCTTTGGAGGAACACTGTGCACCCAATGACTCCTGTTGACCGACTGAGCACCGTTCGGCGACCCAGGTACCTCCGGATCATCTCTTGGAACGCAGTGTGAAAGGCAGCAAACTGTTGCCTTCGTTGGATAGAGAGGTTGGCAAGTCTGTCAACTGTGCCCCGACCCGAGTTCTGCAAAGTCTTCGGTGTGATGCCAGGGGCTCTCAGGGCTGACCCTGAGCTGCAATGTAACAAGCTCTGTGCTGACTGTTCATTCTCCGCTTACATACCTGCCGTCTCTCCCTGCCCAGCAGAAACTCGACTTTAGATGCCGTCCGGGAAATGAACGGTTTCCTCCTGAAGCCTGCTAGTCTTTTGGCAGGTTCAAGGACACCCAGATCTAGCTGGCGCCTTAAAACGCCTATGTCACTCGGACAGTGCTCATCTCCCTGCGCAAGATATTATTCTGAGAAGGTACCACAGTGCTTCTTGTGTCTCTTCTGGTGCTTGAGGAACTACACGTACGTGGGGCTACGTTCAACTTTGATGCCGGGACCTTAGGAGAAACGTTGGATTGTCCCTAGTTGAACGAAGAATCCTCGTAGCCTCCAAGGTGCCGAAACACAGCGTTCCGCTAGTCTTCCCTTGCATGCTGGAACGTGTCTCAAAGGAAAGGGTGCTAGGCAAGAAAGAAGAAAGCTCTTTCCACTTCCTTGCCTGAGGCGTGCCAGAGCCCCCTTCGCATAAAGGGCAGACCACGCTGGTCACGAAGATCCAAACAAGGTCCGGGAACGGCATCCACAGGGCCTGCAGGCATGCAGCATTTGCCCAGAAGCCTTAGTCAAAGCAGTGGCTTGACGCTAGGGTGCTGGTTCAGGACTCCTAGGACTCCTGGGTCCTCACCACCTCGCATGGAGAAACACTGTGTACCCAACGTGTACCCAATTCTCAGGGGACCCAACCAAATACAGGTACCTGGGCCCTTCGGATCGTTTCTCTGCAAGAAGAATGAAAGGCGACCCTCTGCTCCCTTCGCTGCCCGTCTAGACTGCCGAGCTTTCAAAAGTCCTCCCGAACACAGGCCTAGCAGGTCTTCGGTGTTATGCCAATGATCCCCACGGCTGAACCACTGCTGCTATGAAGAAACACTGTGTTTACGGTTCATGCTGGGAACACCTCCCTGCCGCCTCTCTGTCTCTCTGTCTCTCTGTCTCTCTCTCTGTCTCTCTGTCTCTCTCTCTCTGTCTCTGCCAAGCAGAAGGTCGACTTCAGAGGCAGCCTGACAAACGTACAATGTGCCCCTGAACGCTACCCCAGGTTTTGTAAGACACAAGGACAGTTTGGCCCATCCCCGGGAATTACGTCGTTGAGGCCATTCAGCCCACGCAGGACTACCCTGGTGCCAAAGTCTTATCAGCGAAGGTCCAGGGTGCTGCTTGAGTCTCTTTTTGTTGGTCAGAAACTACAAGTGCATGTGCTGGGTTCAACTTTGATATTGGTTACCTAAATAAAGCCAAGAGCATTAGTTTCCCGGCGGGAGAGCTGAAAGTGCGGCCTCAAAGTGTCCTGAGAAACAGTGCGGTTCCTCGTGTTCTCTTCACAAGTAGAATGGCTATGTGCGGGGAAAGGGAGTTTGCCTAGAGAGACACTCTGTTTACTACGCCGTGCAGGAGGCCTCCGGTCACCCTCTATCCATCAACGGAACACTCTACTGTTCCACAACGACCCAAGTGAGGTCCAGGTAGTCCCTCCACGAATTGACGCGTGCAGAGGTTTTCCAGGAAACCTTAGGCGAGTAGTGCATTGAAGTTAGTATGCCTTTCCTAGGGTCCCCGCTGCCTCACCACGTCCCTTGGAAGAACACTGTGTACCGAAACTCTTCTTGGCCCCCTGAGCACCTTTCCGCTGTCAAAGTCCTCCGGATGACCTCTTTGAATGCAGACTGAGAAGCGACAAAGTCTCCTCTTTGCTGTAGAGCTAGATAGCCACGACATTCAAAAGTGCCCCTGAACAGAGGTGTAGAAGGTCCTAGGTGGCATGCCGGGGGCTCCCACTGCTGACGCTGAGGAGCCATGGGAGGCATGGTGCGTAGTGTTCATCCTTGGGTGTACTTACCTACCGGCTCTTCCTGGCAAGCTGTAACTCGACCTTTGATGCAGTCTGGAAAATGGACAGTTTCCCCCCCGAACACTGCTAGGCTTTTGGCAGGTTCAGGGAGCACCTAGATCTGATACCTAGCACCTTTAAGAGTTCATGCCATTCGCACAGCGCACAACCAACTCCCTGGCTACAAAATTATTCAGAGAAGGTGCCACCGTCCTCCTTGGGTCCCCTTTGGTTCCTGAGAAACTACACGCACGTGGGCTGTGTGCAACTCTGAGACCGGGACCCTTAGAGAACTGTAGTACCTCCCAACGGGAAAGAAGGATCGTTCAGCGTGAAAGCTGCCTGAAATACAGTGCTCTGTCAGCCCATTCTTGCATGCTGGAACGTCTTTGGAAGGAAAGTGGACTTCTCTTGAGCGCGGCGGTGGGTTTCCGCTTCCATTCCTGGGGCATCCCAGAGCCGCCTTTACCCAGAAGGAACACGACACTGAGCGCCAAGCTGAAGGCAAGGTCCAGGAATTGCATCCACAAATGCCAGGCAGGCGTGCAGCATTTCCCAGGGAGCCCTACTCAAAGCAGTGGCTAAACGCTAGTGGGCTTTTCAGGACTCCTGGGACTCCCGCGCCCTCACCACGTCTCACGGCAACACCGTGTGTACCGGTTGTCACGTCTTAGGCGACCTACCGACGTACAGGCACCTAGGCCCTTCGCATCGTCTCTTGGAACGGAGAGTGAATTCAAGGCAAAACACTGCTCTCTTTGTTGCGCCGTTGGATTGCCCATCTTTCAAAAGTCCTCCCGAACACGGGTCTGGCAGGTCTTCGGTGGACCGCAAGCGGTCCCCGCTGCTGAACCAGGACGGCAATGCAAACACCCCCTGCTTAGCGTTCGCACTGGGAACACGAAGCTGCCCTCGCTTGCCAAGCAGACCGTCGACTTTAGGCGCAGCCTGACAAACGGACTTGTTGCCCCTGCAACACTGCCTGAGCTCTGGTAGGATAAAAGGACACTTTTTGGCCTCACCTAAGGAATTCCGTCGGTCACGCCTTTCAGCTCCCTGTGTGCCAAAGTTTTATCAGGGAAGGTCCAGGGTGCTCCTTGAGTCTCTTTTCGCCGGTCAGAAGCTACACGTACGTGTGCTGCGTCAAGTCTGACCGAGGGGCCTAATGAGAAAAGCATTATTTTCCCAACGGGAAAGCAGGACACTTGCGGCCTCAGATTTAAGTGAAAAACAGCGTTGTTGCCCGAGCCCTCTTCACAGTGGTAATGCCGAGTGATTGAACGGCAGGTTTCCCAGGCTAACAGACAGTTTCCTACTCGTTACAGGAGGCCTCCAGCAGCCCTTGTTCACCTAACGGGAAAGCCAGACCTGTCCCCCAGGCTCAACGTAATGTCAGCGTTTCCAACGCACGACTTGACGTGTACAAACGATTTCCATGAACCCTTAGGGAAAGCAGCGCATTAACGCTGGAATGCTTCTCCCAGGACTCCCTCTGCCCCACCATGTCCCTTTGGAGGAACACTGTGCACCCAATGACTCCTGTTGACCGACTGAGCACCGTTCGGCGACCCAGGTACCTCCGGATCATCTCTTGGAACGCAGTGTGAAAGGCAGCAAACTGTTGCCTTCGTTGGATAGAGAGGTGGGCAAGTCTGTCAACTGTGCCCCGACCCGAGTTCTGCAAAGTCTTCGGTGTGATGCCAGGGGCTCTCAGGGCTGACCCTGAGCTGCAGTGTAACAAGCTCTGTGCTGACTGTTCATTCTCCGCTTACATACCTGCCGTCTCTCCCTGCCCAGCAGAAACTCGACTTTAGATGCCGTCCGGGAAATGAACGGTTTCCTCCTGAAGCCTGCTAGTCTTTTGGCAGGTTCAAGGACACCCAGATCTAGCTGGCGCCTTAAAACGCCTATGTCACTCGGACAGTGCTCATCTCCCTGCGCAAGATATTATTCTGAGAAGGTACCACAGTGCTTCTTGTGTCTCTTCTGGTGCTTGAGGAACTACACGTACGTGGGGCTGCGTTCAACTTTGATGCCGGGACCTTAGGAGAAACGTTGGATTGTCCCTAGTTGAACGAAGAATCCTCGTAGCCTCCAAGGTGCCGAAACACAGCGTTCCGCTAGTCTTCCCTTGCATGCTGGAACGTGTCTCAAAGGAAAGGGTGCTAGGCAAGAAAGAAGAAAGCTCTTTCCACTTCCTTGCCTGAGGCGTGCCAGAGCCCCCTTCGCATAAAGGGCAGACCACGCTGGTCACGAAGATCCAAACAAGGTCCGGGAACGGCATCCACAGGGCCTGCAGGCATGCAGCATTTGCCCAGAAGCCTTAGTCAAAGCAGTGGCTTGACGCTAGGGTGCTGGTTCAGGACTCCTAGGACTCCTGGGTCCTCACCACCTCGCATGGAGAAACACTGTGTACCCAACGTGTACCCAATTCTCAGGGGACCCAACCAAATACAGGTACCTGGGCCCTTCGGATCGTTTCTCTGCAAGAAGAATGAAAGGCGACCCTCTGCTCCCTTCGCTGCCCGTCTAGACTGCCGAGCTTTCAAAAGTCCTCCCGAACACAGGCCTAGCAGGTCTTCGGTGTTATGCCAATGATCCCCACGGCTGAACCACTGCTGCTATGAAGAAACACTGTGTTTACGGTTCATGCTGGGAACACCTCCCTGCCGCCTCTCTGTCTCTCTGTCTCTCTGTCTCTCTCTCTGTCTCTCTGTCTCTCTCTCTCTGTCTCTGCCAAGCAGAAGGTCGACTTCAGAGGCAGCCTGACAAACGTACAATGTGCCCCTGAACGCTACCCCAGGTTTTGTAAGACACAAGGACAGTTTGGCCCATCCCCGGGAATTACGTCGTTGAGGCCATTCAGCCCACGCAGGACTACCCTGGTGCCAAAGTCTTATCAGCGAAGGTCCAGGGTGCTGCTTGAGTCTCTTTTTGTTGGTCAGAAACTACAAGTGCATGTGCTGGGTTCAACTTTGATATTGGTTACCTAAATAAAGCCAAGAGCATTAGTTTCCCGGCGGGAGAGCTGAAAGTGCGGCCTCAAAGTGTCCTGAGAAACAGTGCGGTTCCTCGTGTTCTCTTCACAAGTAGAATGGCTATGTGCGGGGAAAGGGAGTTTGCCTAGAGAGACACTCTGTTTACTACGCCGTGCAGGAGGCCTCCGGTCACCCTCTATCCATCAACGGAACACTCTACTGTTCCACAACGACCCAAGTGAGGTCCAGGTAGTCCCTCCACGAATTGACGCGTGCAGAGGTTTTCCAGGAAACCTTAGGCGAGTAGTGCATTGAAGTTAGTATGCCTTTCCTAGGGTCCCCGCTGCCTCACCACGTCCCTTGGAAGAACACTGTGTACCGAAACTCTTCTTGGCCCCCTGAGCACCTTTCCGCTGTCAAAGTCCTCCGGATGACCTCTTTGAATGCAGACTGAGAAGCGACAAAGTCTCCTCTTTGCTGTAGAGCTAGATAGCCACGACATTCAAAAGTGCCCCTGAACAGAGGTGTAGAAGGTCCTAGGTGGCATGCCGGGGGCTCCCACTGCTGACGCTGAGGAGCCATGGGAGGCATGGTGCGTAGTGTTCATCCTTGGGTGTACTTACCTACCGGCTCTTCCTGGCAAGCTGTAACTCGACCTTTGATGCAGTCTGGAAAATGGACAGTTTCCCCCCCGAACACTGCTAGGCTTTTGGCAGGTTCAGGGAGCACCTAGATCTGATACCTAGCACCTTTAAGAGTTCATGCCATTCGCACAGCGCACAACCAACTCCCTGGCTACAAAATTATTCAGAGAAGGTGCCACCGTCCTCCTTGGGTCCCCTTTGGTTCCTGAGAAACTACACGCACGTGGGCTGTGTGCAACTCTGAGACCGGGACCCTTAGAGAACTGTAGTACCTCCCAACGGGAAAGAAGGATCGTTCAGCGTGAAAGCTGCCTGAAATACAGTGCTCTGTCAGCCCATTCTTGCATGCTGGAACGTCTTTGGAAGGAAAGTGGACTTCTCTTGAGCGCGGCGGTGGGTTTCCGCTTCCATTCCTGGGGCATCCCAGAGCCGCCTTTACCCAGAAGGAACACGACACTGAGCGCCAAGCTGAAGGCAAGGTCCAGGAATTGCATCCACAAATGCCAGGCAGGCATGCAGCATTTCCCAGGGAGCCCTACTCAAAGCAGTGGCTAAACGCTAGTGGGCTTTTCAGGACTCCTGGGACTCCCGCGCCCTCACCACGTCTCACGGCAACACCGTGTGTACCGGTTGTCACGTCTTAGGCGACCTACCGACGTACAGGCACCTAGGCCCTTCGCATCGTCTCTTGGAACGGAGAGTGAATTCAAGGCAAAACACTGCTCTCTTTGTTGCGCCGTTGGATTGCCCATCTTTCAAAAGTCCTCCCGAACACGGGTCTGGCAGGTCTTCGGTGGACCGCAAGCGGTCCCCGCTGCTGAACCAGGACGGCAATGCAAACACCCCCTGCTTAGCGTTCGCACTGGGAACACGAAGCTGCCCTCGCTTGCCAAGCAGACCGTCGACTTTAGGCGCAGCCTGACAAACGGACTTGTTGCCCCTGCAACACTGCCTGAGCTCTGGTAGGATAAAAGGACACTTTTTGGCCTCACCTAAGGAATTCCGTCGGTCACGCCTTTCAGCTCCCTGTGTGCCAAAGTTTTATCAGGGAAGGTCCAGGGTGCTCCTTGAGTCTCTTTTCGCCGGTCAGAAGCTACACGTACGTGTGCTGCGTCAAGTCTGACCGAGGGGCCTAATGAGAAAAGCATTATTTTCCCAACGGGAAAGCAGGACACTTGCGGCCTCAGATTTAAGTGAAAAACAGCGTTGTTGCCCGAGCCCTCTTCACAGTGGTAATGCCGAGTGATTGAACGGCAGGTTTCCCAGGCTAACAGACAGTTTCCTACTCGTTACAGGAGGCCTCCAGCAGCCCTTGTTCACCTAACGGGAAAGCCAGACCTGTCCCCCAGGCTCAACGTAATGTCAGCGTTTCCAACGCACGACTTGACGTGTACAAACGATTTCCATGAACCCTTAGGGAAAGCAGCGCATTAACGCTGGAATGCTTCTCCCAGGACTCCCTCTGCCCCACCATGTCCCTTTGGAGGAACACTGTGCACCCAATGACTCCTGTTGACCGACTGAGCACCGTTCGGCGACCCAGGTACCTCCGGATCATCTCTTGGAACGCAGTGTGAAAGGCAGCAAACTGTTGCCTTCGTTGGATAGAGAGGTTGGCAAGTCTGTCAACTGTGCCCCGACCCGAGTTCTGCAAAGTCTTCGGTGTGATGCCAGGGGCTCTCAGGGCTGACCCTGAGCTGCAATGTAACAAGCTCTGTGCTGACTGTTCATTCTCCGCTTACATACCTGCCGTCTCTCCCTGCCCAGCAGAAACTCGACTTTAGATGCCGTCCGGGAAATGAACGGTTTCCTCCTGAAGCCTGCTAGTCTTTTGGCAGGTTCAAGGACACCCAGATCTAGCTGGCGCCTTAAAACGCCTATGTCACTCGGACAGTGCTCATCTCCCTGCGCAAGATATTATTCTGAGAAGGTACCACAGTGCTTCTTGTGTCTCTTCTGGTGCTTGAGGAACTACACGTACGTGGGGCTGCGTTCAACTTTGATGCCGGGACCTTAGGAGAAACGTTGGATTGTCCCTAGTTGAACGAAGAATCCTCGTAGCCTCCAAGGTGCCGAAACACAGCGTTCCGCTAGTCTTCCCTTGCATGCTGGAACGTGTCTCAAAGGAAAGGGTGCTAGGCAAGAAAGAAGAAAGCTCTTTCCACTTCCTTGCCTGAGGCGTGCCAGAGCCCCCTTCGCATAAAGGGCAGACCACGCTGGTCACGAAGATCCAAACAAGGTCCGGGAACGGCATCCACAGGGCCTGCAGGCATGCAGCATTTGCCCAGAAGCCTTAGTCAAAGCAGTGGCTTGACGCTAGGGTGCTGGTTCAGGACTCCTAGGACTCCTGGGTCCTCACCACCTCGCATGGAGAAACACTGTGTACCCAACGTGTACCCAATTCTCAGGGGACCCAACCAAATACAGGTACCTGGGCCCTTCGGATCGTTTCTCTGCAAGAAGAATGAAAGGCGACCCTCTGCTCCCTTCGCTGCCCGTCTAGACTGCCGAGCTTTCAAAAGTCCTCCCGAACACAGGCCTAGCAGGTCTTCGGTGTTATGCCAATGATCCCCACGGCTGAACCACTGCTGCTATGAAGAAACACTGTGTTTACGGTTCATGCTGGGAACACCTCCCTGCCGCCTCTCTGTCTCTCTGTCTCTCTGTCTCTCTCTCTGTCTCTCTGTCTCTCTCTCTCTGTCTCTGCCAAGCAGAAGGTCGACTTCAGAGGCAGCCTGACAAACGTACAATGTGCCCCTGAACGCTACCCCAGGTTTTGTAAGACACAAGGACAGTTTGGCCCATCCCCGGGAATTACGTCGTTGAGGCCATTCAGCCCACGCAGGACTACCCTGGTGCCAAAGTCTTATCAGCGAAGGTCCAGGGTGCTGCTTGAGTCTCTTTTTGTTGGTCAGAAACTACAAGTGCATGTGCTGGGTTCAACTTTGATATTGGTTACCTAAATAAAGCCAAGAGCATTAGTTTCCCGGCGGGAGAGCTGAAAGTGCGGCCTCAAAGTGTCCTGAGAAACAGTGCGGTTCCTCGTGTTCTCTTCACAAGTAGAATGGCTATGTGCGGGGAAAGGGAGTTTGCCTAGAGAGACACTCTGTTTACTACGCCGTGCAGGAGGCCTCCGGTCACCCTCTATCCATCAACGGAACACTCTACTGTTCCACAACGACCCAAGTGAGGTCCAGGTAGTCCCTCCACGAATTGACGCGTGCAGAGGTTTTCCAGGAAACCTTAGGCGAGTAGTGCATTGAAGTTAGTATGCCTTTCCTAGGGTCCCCGCTGCCTCACCACGTCCCTTGGAAGAACACTGTGTACCGAAACTCTTCTTGGCCCCCTGAGCACCTTTCCGCTGTCAAAGTCCTCCGGATGACCTCTTTGAATGCAGACTGAGAAGCGACAAAGTCTCCTCTTTGCTGTAGAGCTAGATAGCCACGACATTCAAAAGTGCCCCTGAACAGAGGTGTAGAAGGTCCTAGGTGGCATGCCGGGGGCTCCCACTGCTGACGCTGAGGAGCCATGGGAGGCATGGTGCGTAGTGTTCATCCTTGGGTGTACTTACCTACCGGCTCTTCCTGGCAAGCTGTAACTCGACCTTTGATGCAGTCTGGAAAATGGACAGTTTCCCCCCCGAACACTGCTAGGCTTTTGGCAGGTTCAGGGAGCACCTAGATCTGATACCTAGCACCTTTAAGAGTTCATGCCATTCGCACAGCGCACAACCAACTCCCTGGCTACAAAATTATTCAGAGAAGGTGCCACCGTCCTCCTTGGGTCCCCTTTGGTTCCTGAGAAACTACACGCACGTGGGCTGTGTGCAACTCTGAGACCGGGACCCTTAGAGAACTGTAGTACCTCCCAACGGGAAAGAAGGATCGTTCAGCGTGAAAGCTGCCTGAAATACAGTGCTCTGTCAGCCCATTCTTGCATGCTGGAACGTCTTTGGAAGGAAAGTGGACTTCTCTTGAGCGCGGCGGTGGGTTTCCGCTTCCATTCCTGGGGCATCCCAGAGCCGCCTTTACCCAGAAGGAACACGACACTGAGCGCCAAGCTGAAGGCAAGGTCCAGGAATTGCATCCACAAATGCCAGGCAGGCGTGCAGCATTTCCCAGGGAGCCCTACTCAAAGCAGTGGCTAAACGCTAGTGGGCTTTTCAGGACTCCTGGGACTCCCGCGCCCTCACCACGTCTCACGGCAACACCGTGTGTACCGGTTGTCACGTCTTAGGCGACCTACCGACGTACAGGCACCTAGGCCCTTCGCATCGTCTCTTGGAACGGAGAGTGAATTCAAGGCAAAACACTGCTCTCTTTGTTGCGCCGTTGGATTGCCCATCTTTCAAAAGTCCTCCCGAACACGGGTCTGGCAGGTCTTCGGTGGACCGCAAGCGGTCCCCGCTGCTGAACCAGGACGGCAATGCAAACACCCCCTGCTTAGCGTTCGCACTGGGAACACGAAGCTGCCCTCGCTTGCCAAGCAGACCGTCGACTTTAGGCGCAGCCTGACAAACGGACTTGTTGCCCCTGCAACACTGCCTGAGCTCTGGTAGGATAAAAGGACACTTTTTGGCCTCACCTAAGGAATTCCGTCGGTCACGCCTTTCAGCTCCCTGTGTGCCAAAGTTTTATCAGGGAAGGTCCAGGGTGCTCCTTGAGTCTCTTTTCGCCGGTCAGAAGCTACACGTACGTGTGCTGCGTCAAGTCTGACCGAGGGGCCTAATGAGAAAAGCATTATTTTCCCAACGGGAAAGCAGGACACTTGCGGCCTCAGATTTAAGTGAAAAACAGCGTTGTTGCCCGAGCCCTCTTCACAGTGGTAATGCCGAGTGATTGAACGGCAGGTTTCCCAGGCTAACAGACAGTTTCCTACTCGTTACAGGAGGCCTCCAGCAGCCCTTGTTCACCTAACGGGAAAGCCAGACCTGTCCCCCAGGCTCAACGTAATGTCAGCGTTTCCAACGCACGACTTGACGTGTACAAACGATTTCCATGAACCCTTAGGGAAAGCAGCGCATTAACGCTGGAATGCTTCTCCCAGGACTCCCTCTGCCCCACCATGTCCCTTTGGAGGAACACTGTGCACCCAATGACTCCTGTTGACCGACTGAGCACCGTTCGGCGACCCAGGTACCTCCGGATCATCTCTTGGAACGCAGTGTGAAAGGCAGCAAACTGTTGCCTTCGTTGGATAGAGAGGTGGGCAAGTCTGTCAACTGTGCCCCGACCCGAGTTCTGCAAAGTCTTCGGTGTGATGCCAGGGGCTCTCAGGGCTGACCCTGAGCTGCAATGTAACAAGCTCTGTGCTGACTGTTCATTCTCCGCTTACATACCTGCCGTCTCTCCCTGCCCAGCAGAAACTCGACTTTAGATGCCGTCCGGGAAATGAACGGTTTCCTCCTGAAGCCTGCTAGTCTTTTGGCAGGTTCAAGGACACCCAGATCTAGCTGGCGCCTTAAAACGCCTATGTCACTCGGACAGTGCTCATCTCCCTGCGCAAGATATTATTCTGAGAAGGTACCACAGTGCTTCTTGTGTCTCTTCTGGTGCTTGAGGAACTACACGTACGTGGGGCTGCGTTCAACTTTGATGCCGGGACCTTAGGAGAAACGTTGGATTGTCCCTAGTTGAACGAAGAATCCTCGTAGCCTCCAAGGTGCCGAAACACAGCGTTCCGCTAGTCTTCCCTTGCATGCTGGAACGTGTCTCAAAGGAAAGGGTGCTAGGCAAGAAAGAAGAAAGCTCTTTCCACTTCCTTGCCTGAGGCGTGCCAGAGCCCCCTTCGCATAAAGGGCAGACCACGCTGGTCACGAAGATCCAAACAAGGTCCGGGAACGGCATCCACAGGGCCTGCAGGCATGCAGCATTTGCCCAGAAGCCTTAGTCAAAGCAGTGGCTTGACGCTAGGGTGCTGGTTCAGGACTCCTAGGACTCCTGGGTCCTCACCACCTCGCATGGAGAAACACTGTGTACCCAACGTGTACCCAATTCTCAGGGGACCCAACCAAATACAGGTACCTGGGCCCTTCGGATCGTTTCTCTGCAAGAAGAATGAAAGGCGACCCTCTGCTCCCTTCGCTGCCCGTCTAGACTGCCGAGCTTTCAAAAGTCCTCCCGAACACAGGCCTAGCAGGTCTTCGGTGTTATGCCAATGATCCCCACGGCTGAACCACTGCTGCTATGAAGAAACACTGTGTTTACGGTTCATGCTGGGAACACCTCCCTGCCGCCTCTCTGTCTCTCTGTCTCTCTGTCTCTCTCTCTGTCTCTCTGTCTCTCTCTCTCTGTCTCTGCCAAGCAGAAGGTCGACTTCAGAGGCAGCCTGACAAACGTACAATGTGCCCCTGAACGCTACCCCAGGTTTTGTAAGACACAAGGACAGTTTGGCCCATCCCCGGGAATTACGTCGTTGAGGCCATTCAGCCCACGCAGGACTACCCTGGTGCCAAAGTCTTATCAGCGAAGGTCCAGGGTGCTGCTTGAGTCTCTTTTTGTTGGTCAGAAACTACAAGTGCATGTGCTGGGTTCAACTTTGATATTGGTTACCTAAATAAAGCCAAGAGCATTAGTTTCCCGGCGGGAGAGCTGAAAGTGCGGCCTCAAAGTGTCCTGAGAAACAGTGCGGTTCCTCGTGTTCTCTTCACAAGTAGAATGGCTATGTGCGGGGAAAGGGAGTTTGCCTAGAGAGACACTCTGTTTACTACGCCGTGCAGGAGGCCTCCGGTCACCCTCTATCCATCAACGGAACACTCTACTGTTCCACAACGACCCAAGTGAGGTCCAGGTAGTCCCTCCACGAATTGACGCGTGCAGAGGTTTTCCAGGAAACCTTAGGCGAGTAGTGCATTGAAGTTAGTATGCCTTTCCTAGGGTCCCCGCTGCCTCACCACGTCCCTTGGAAGAACACTGTGTACCGAAACTCTTCTTGGCCCCCTGAGCACCTTTCCGCTGTCAAAGTCCTCCGGATGACCTCTTTGAATGCAGACTGAGAAGCGACAAAGTCTCCTCTTTGCTGTAGAGCTAGATAGCCACGACATTCAAAAGTGCCCCTGAACAGAGGTGTAGAAGGTCCTAGGTGGCATGCCGGGGGCTCCCACTGCTGACGCTGAGGAGCCATGGGAGGCATGGTGCGTAGTGTTCATCCTTGGGTGTACTTACCTACCGGCTCTTCCTGGCAAGCTGTAACTCGACCTTTGATGCAGTCTGGAAAATGGACAGTTTCCCCCCCGAACACTGCTAGGCTTTTGGCAGGTTCAGGGAGCACCTAGATCTGATACCTAGCACCTTTAAGAGTTCATGCCATTCGCACAGCGCACAACCAACTCCCTGGCTACAAAATTATTCAGAGAAGGTGCCACCGTCCTCCTTGGGTCCCCTTTGGTTCCTGAGAAACTACACGCACGTGGGCTGTGTGCAACTCTGAGACCGGGACCCTTAGAGAACTGTAGTACCTCCCAACGGGAAAGAAGGATCGTTCAGCGTGAAAGCTGCCTGAAATACAGTGCTCTGTCAGCCCATTCTTGCATGCTGGAACGTCTTTGGAAGGAAAGTGGACTTCTCTTGAGCGCGGCGGTGGGTTTCCGCTTCCATTCCTGGGGCATCCCAGAGCCGCCTTTACCCAGAAGGAACACGACACTGAGCGCCAAGCTGAAGGCAAGGTCCAGGAATTGCATCCACAAATGCCAGGCAGGCGTGCAGCATTTCCCAGGGAGCCCTACTCAAAGCAGTGGCTAAACGCTAGTGGGCTTTTCAGGACTCCTGGGACTCCCGCGCCCTCACCACGTCTCACGGCAACACCGTGTGTACCGGTTGTCACGTCTTAGGCGACCTACCGACGTACAGGCACCTAGGCCCTTCGCATCGTCTCTTGGAACGGAGAGTGAATTCAAGGCAAAACACTGCTCTCTTTGTTGCGCCGTTGGATTGCCCATCTTTCAAAAGTCCTCCCGAACACGGGTCTGGCAGGTCTTCGGTGGACCGCAAGCGGTCCCCGCTGCTGAACCAGGACGGCAATGCAAACACCCCCTGCTTAGCGTTCGCACTGGGAACACGAAGCTGCCCTCGCTTGCCAAGCAGACCGTCGACTTTAGGCGCAGCCTGACAAACGGACTTGTTGCCCCTGCAACACTGCCTGAGCTCTGGTAGGATAAAAGGACACTTTTTGGCCTCACCTAAGGAATTCCGTCGGTCACGCCTTTCAGCTCCCTGTGTGCCAAAGTTTTATCAGGGAAGGTCCAGGGTGCTCCTTGAGTCTCTTTTCGCCGGTCAGAAGCTACACGTACGTGTGCTGCGTCAAGTCTGACCGAGGGGCCTAATGAGAAAAGCATTATTTTCCCAACGGGAAAGCAGGACACTTGCGGCCTCAGATTTAAGTGAAAAACAGCGTTGTTGCCCGAGCCCTCTTCACAGTGGTAATGCCGAGTGATTGAAGGGCAGGTTTCCCAGGCTAACAGACAGTTTCCTACTCGTTACAGGAGGCCTCCAGCAGCCCTTGTTCACCTAACGGGAAAGCCAGACCTGTCCCCCAGGCTCAACGTAATGTCAGCGTTTCCAACGCACGACTTGACGTGTACAAACGATTTCCATGAACCCTTAGGGAAAGCAGCGCATTAACGCTGGAATGCTTCTCCCAGGACTCCCTCTGCCCCACCATGTCCCTTTGGAGGAACACTGTGCACCCAATGACTCCTGTTGACCGACTGAGCACCGTTCGGCGACCCAGGTACCTCCGGATCATCTCTTGGAACGCAGTGTGAAAGGCAGCAAACTGTTGCCTTCGTTGGATAGAGAGGTTGGCAAGTCTGTCAACTGTGCCCCGACCCGAGTTCTGCAAAGTCTTCGGTGTGATGCCAGGGGCTCTCAGGGCTGACCCTGAGCTGCAATGTAACAAGCTCTGTGCTGACTGTTCATTCTCCGCTTACATACCTGCCGTCTCTCCCTGCCCAGCAGAAACTCGACTTTAGATGCCGTCCGGGAAATGAACGGTTTCCTCCTGAAGCCTGCTAGTCTTTTGGCAGGTTCAAGGACACCGAGATCTAGCTGGCGCCTTAAAACGCCTATGTCACTCGGACAGTGCTCATCTCCCTGCGCAAGATATTATTCTGAGAAGGTACCACAGTGCTTCTTGTGTCTCTTCTGGTGCTTGAGGAACTACACGTACGTGGGGCTGCGTTCAACTTTGATGCCGGGACCTTAGGAGAAACGTTGGATTGTCCCTAGTTGAACGAAGAATCCTCGTAGCCTCCAAGGTGCCGAAACACAGCGTTCCGCTAGTCTTCCCTTGCATGCTGGAACGTGTCTCAAAGGAAAGGGTGCTAGGCAAGAAAGAAGAAAGCTCTTTCCACTTCCTTGCCTGAGGCGTGCCAGAGCCCCCTTCGCATAAAGGGCAGACCACGCTGGTCACGAAGATCCAAACAAGGTCCGGGAACGGCATCCACAGGGCCTGCAGGCATGCAGCATTTGCCCAGAAGCCTTAGTCAAAGCAGTGGCTTGACGCTAGGGTGCTGGTTCAGGACTCCTAGGACTCCTGGGTCCTCACCACCTCGCATGGAGAAACACTGTGTACCCAACGTGTACCCAATTCTCAGGGGACCCAACCAAATACAGGTACCTGGGCCCTTCGGATCGTTTCTCTGCAAGAAGAATGAAAGGCGACCCTCTGCTCCCTTCGCTGCCCGTCTAGACTGCCGAGCTTTCAAAAGTCCTCCCGAACACAGGCCTAGCAGGTCTTCGGTGTTATGCCAATGATCCCCACGGCTGAACCACTGCTGCTATGAAGAAACACTGTGTTTACGGTTCATGCTGGGAACACCTCCCTGCCGCCTCTCTGTCTCTCTGTCTCTCTGTCTCTCTCTCTGTCTCTCTGTCTCTCTCTCTCTGTCTCTGCCAAGCAGAAGGTCGACTTCAGAGGCAGCCTGACAAACGTACAATGTGCCCCTGAACGCTACCCCAGGTTTTGTAAGACACAAGGACAGTTTGGCCCATCCCCGGGAATTACGTCGTTGAGGCCATTCAGCCCACGCAGGACTACCCTGGTGCCAAAGTCTTATCAGCGAAGGTCCAGGGTGCTGCTTGAGTCTCTTTTTGTTGGTCAGAAACTACAAGTGCATGTGCTGGGTTCAACTTTGATATTGGTTACCTAAATAAAGCCAAGAGCATTAGTTTCCCGGCGGGAGAGCTGAAAGTGCGGCCTCAAAGTGTCCTGAGAAACAGTGCGGTTCCTCGTGTTCTCTTCACAAGTAGAATGGCTATGTGCGGGGAAAGGGAGTTTGCCTAGAGAGACACTCTGTTTACTACGCCGTGCAGGAGGCCTCCGGTCACCCTCTATCCATCAACGGAACACTCTACTGTTCCACAACGACCCAAGTGAGGTCCAGGTAGTCCCTCCACGAATTGACGCGTGCAGAGGTTTTCCAGGAAACCTTAGGCGAGTAGTGCATTGAAGTTAGTATGCCTTTCCTAGGGTCCCCGCTGCCTCACCACGTCCCTTGGAAGAACACTGTGTACCGAAACTCTTCTTGGCCCCCTGAGCACCTTTCCGCTGTCAAAGTCCTCCGGATGACCTCTTTGAATGCAGACTGAGAAGCGACAAAGTCTCCTCTTTGCTGTAGAGCTAGATAGCCACGACATTCAAAAGTGCCCCTGAACAGAGGTGTAGAAGGTCCTAGGTGGCATGCCGGGGGCTCCCACTGCTGACGCTGAGGAGCCATGGGAGGCATGGTGCGTAGTGTTCATCCTTGGGTGTACTTACCTACCGGCTCTTCCTGGCAAGCTGTAACTCGACCTTTGATGCAGTCTGGAAAATGGACAGTTTCCCCCCCGAACACTGCTAGGCTTTTGGCAGGTTCAGGGAGCACCTAGATCTGATACCTAGCACCTTTAAGAGTTCATGCCATTCGCACAGCGCACAACCAACTCCCTGGCTACAAAATTATTCAGAGAAGGTGCCACCGTCCTCCTTGGGTCCCCTTTGGTTCCTGAGAAACTACACGCACGTGGGCTGTGTGCAACTCTGAGACCGGGACCCTTAGAGAACTGTAGTACCTCCCAACGGGAAAGAAGGATCGTTCAGCGTGAAAGCTGCCTGAAATACAGTGCTCTGTCAGCCCATTCTTGCATGCTGGAACGTCTTTGGAAGGAAAGTGGACTTCTCTTGAGCGCGGCGGTGGGTTTCCGCTTCCATTCCTGGGGCATCCCAGAGCCGCCTTTACCCAGAAGGAACACGACACTGAGCGCCAAGCTGAAGGCAAGGTCCAGGAATTGCATCCACAAATGCCAGGCAGGCGTGCAGCATTTCCCAGGGAGCCCTACTCAAAGCAGTGGCTAAACGCTAGTGGGCTTTTCAGGACTCCTGGGACTCCCGCGCCCTCACCACGTCTCACGGCAACACCGTGTGTACCGGTTGTCACGTCTTAGGCGACCTACCGACGTACAGGCACCTAGGCCCTTCGCATCGTCTCTTGGAACGGAGAGTGAATTCAAGGCAAAACACTGCTCTCTTTGTTGCGCCGTTGGATTGCCCATCTTTCAAAAGTCCTCCCGAACACGGGTCTGGCAGGTCTTCGGTGGACCGCAAGCGGTCCCCGCTGCTGAACCAGGACGGCAATGCAAACACCCCCTGCTTAGCGTTCGCACTGGGAACACGAAGCTGCCCTCGCTTGCCAAGCAGACCGTCGACTTTAGGCGCAGCCTGACAAACGGACTTGTTGCCCCTGCAACACTGCCTGAGCTCTGGTAGGATAAAAGGACACTTTTTGGCCTCACCTAAGGAATTCCGTCGGTCACGCCTTTCAGCTCCCTGTGTGCCAAAGTTTTATCAGGGAAGGTCCAGGGTGCTCCTTGAGTCTCTTTTCGCCGGTCAGAAGCTACACGTACGTGTGCTGCGTCAAGTCTGACCGAGGGGCCTAATGAGAAAAGCATTATTTTCCCAACGGGAAAGCAGGACACTTGCGGCCTCAGATTTAAGTGAAAAACAGCGTTGTTGCCCGAGCCCTCTTCACAGTGGTAATGCCGAGTGATTGAACGGCAGGTTTCCCAGGCTAACAGACAGTTTCCTACTCGTTACAGGAGGCCTCCAGCAGCCCTTGTTCACCTAACGGGAAAGCCAGACCTGTCCCCCAGGCTCAACGTAATGTCAGCGTTTCCAACGCACGACTTGACGTGTACAAACGATTTCCATGAACCCTTAGGGAAAGCAGCGCATTAACGCTGGAATGCTTCTCCCAGGACTCCCTCTGCCCCACCATGTCCCTTTGGAGGAACACTGTGCACCCAATGACTCCTGTTGACCGACTGAGCACCGTTCGGCGACCCAGGTACCTCCGGATCATCTCTTGGAACGCAGTGTGAAAGGCAGCAAACTGTTGCCTTCGTTGGATAGAGAGGTGGGCAAGTCTGTCAACTGTGCCCCGACCCGAGTTCTGCAAAGTCTTCGGTGTGATGCCAGGGGCTCTCAGGGCTGACCTTGAGCTGCAGTGTAACAAGCTCTGTGCTGACTGTTCATTCTCCGCTTACATACCTGCCGTCTCTCCCTGCCCAGCAGAAACTCGACTTTAGATGCCGTCCGGGAAATGAACGGTTTCCTCCTGAAGCCTGCTAGTCTTTTGGCAGGTTCAAGGACACCGAGATCTAGCTGGCGCCTTAAAACGCCTATGTCACTCGGACAGTGCTCATCTCCCTGCGCAAGATATTATTCTGAGAAGGTACCACAGTGCTTCTTGTGTCTCTTCTGGTGCTTGAGGAACTACACGTACGTGGGGCTGCGTTCAACTTTGATGCCGGGACCTTAGGAGAAACGTTGGATTGTCCCTAGTTGAACGAAGAATCCTCGTAGCCTCCAAGGTGCCGAAACACAGCGTTCCGCTAGTCTTCCCTTGCATGCTGGAACGTGTCTCAAAGGAAAGGGTGCTAGGCAAGAAAGAAGAAAGCTCTTTCCACTTCCTTGCCTGAGGCGTGCCAGAGCCCCCTTCGCATAAAGGGCAGACCACGCTGGTCACGAAGATCCAAACAAGGTCCGGGAACGGCATCCACAGGGCCTGCAGGCATGCAGCATTTGCCCAGAAGCCTTAGTCAAAGCAGTGGCTTGACGCTAGGGTGCTGGTTCAGGACTCCTAGGACTCCTGGGTCCTCACCACCTCGCATGGAGAAACACTGTGTACCCAACGTGTACCCAATTCTCAGGGGACCCAACCAAATACAGGTACCTGGGCCCTTCGGATCGTTTCTCTGCAAGAAGAATGAAAGGCGACCCTCTGCTCCCTTCGCTGCCCGTCTAGACTGCCGAGCTTTCAAAAGTCCTCCCGAACACAGGCCTAGCAGGTCTTCGGTGTTATGTCAATGATCCCCACGGCTGAACCACTGCTGCTATGAAGAAACACTGTGTTTACGGTTCATGCTGGGAACACCTCCCTGCCGCCTCTCTGTCTCTCTGTCTCTCTGTCTCTCTCTCTGTCTCTCTGTCTCTCTCTCTCTGTCTCTGCCAAGCAGAAGGTCGACTTCAGAGGCAGCCTGACAAACGTACAATGTGCCCCTGAACGCTACCCCAGGTTTTGTAAGACACAAGGACAGTTTGGCCCATCCCCGGGAATTACGTCGTTGAGGCCATTCAGCCCACGCAGGACTACCCTGGTGCCAAAGTCTTATCAGCGAAGGTCCAGGGTGCTGCTTGAGTCTCTTTTTGTTGGTCAGAAACTACAAGTGCATGTGCTGGGTTCAACTTTGATATTGGTTACCTAAATAAAGCCAAGAGCATTAGTTTCCCGGCGGGAGAGCTGAAAGTGCGGCCTCAAAGTGTCCTGAGAAACAGTGCGGTTCCTCGTGTTCTCTTCACAAGTAGAATGGCTATGTGCGGGGAAAGGGAGTTTGCCTAGAGAGACACTCTGTTTACTACGCCGTGCAGGAGGCCTCCGGTCACCCTCTATCCATCAACGGAACACTCTACTGTTCCACAACGACCCAAGTGAGGTCCAGGTAGTCCCTCCACGAATTGACGCGTGCAGAGGTTTTCCAGGAAACCTTAGGCGAGTAGTGCATTGAAGTTAGTATGCCTTTCCTAGGGTCCCCGCTGCCTCACCACGTCCCTTGGAAGAACACTGTGTACCGAAACTCTTCTTGGCCCCCTGAGCACCTTTCCGCTGTCAAAGTCCTCCGGATGACCTCTTTGAATGCAGACTGAGAAGCGACAAAGTCTCCTCTTTGCTGTAGAGCTAGATAGCCACGACATTCAAAAGTGCCCCTGAACAGAGGTGTAGAAGGTCCTAGGTGGCATGCCGGGGGCTCCCACTGCTGACGCTGAGGAGCCATGGGAGGCATGGTGCGTAGTGTTCATCCTTGGGTGTACTTACCTACCGGCTCTTCCTGGCAAGCTGTAACTCGACCTTTGATGCAGTCTGGAAAATGGACAGTTTCCCCCCCGAACACTGCTAGGCTTTTGGCAGGTTCAGGGAGCACCTAGATCTGATACCTAGCACCTTTAAGAGTTCATGCCATTCGCACAGCGCACAACCAACTCCCTGGCTACAAAATTATTCAGAGAAGGTGCCACCGTCCTCCTTGGGTCCCCTTTGGTTCCTGAGAAACTACACGCACGTGGGCTGTGTGCAACTCTGAGACCGGGACCCTTAGAGAACTGTAGTACCTCCCAACGGGAAAGAAGGATCGTTCAGCGTGAAAGCTGCCTGAAATACAGTGCTCTGTCAGCCCATTCTTGCATGCTGGAACGTCTTTGGAAGGAAAGTGGACTTCTCTTGAGCGCGGCGGTGGGTTTCCGCTTCCATTCCTGGGGCATCCCAGAGCCGCCTTTACCCAGAAGGAACACGACACTGAGCGCCAAGCTGAAGGCAAGGTCCAGGAATTGCATCCACAAATGCCAGGCAGGCGTGCAGCATTTCCCAGGGAGCCCTACTCAAAGCAGTGGCTAAACGCTAGTGGGCTTTTCAGGACTCCTGGGACTCCCGCGCCCTCACCACGTCTCACGGCAACACCGTGTGTACCGGTTGTCACGTCTTAGGCGACCTACCGACGTACAGGCACCTAGGCCCTTCGCATCGTCTCTTGGAACGGAGAGTGAATTCAAGGCAAAACACTGCTCTCTTTGTTGCGCCGTTGGATTGCCCATCTTTCAAAAGTCCTCCCGAACACGGGTCTGGCAGGTCTTCGGTGGACCGCAAGCGGTCCCCGCTGCTGAACCAGGACGGCAATGCAAACACCCCCTGCTTAGCGTTCGCACTGGGAACACGAAGCTGCCCTCGCTTGCCAAGCAGACCGTCGACTTTAGGCGCAGCCTGACAAACGGACTTGTTGCCCCTGCAACACTGCCTGAGCTCTGGTAGGATAAAAGGACACTTTTTGGCCTCACCTAAGGAATTCCGTCGGTCACGCCTTTCAGCTCCCTGTGTGCCAAAGTTTTATCAGGGAAGGTCCAGGGTGCTCCTTGAGTCTCTTTTCGCCGGTCAGAAGCTACACGTACGTGTGCTGCGTCAAGTCTGACCGAGGGGCCTAATGAGAAAAGCATTATTTTCCCAACGGGAAAGCAGGACACTTGCGGCCTCAGATTTAAGTGAAAAACAGCGTTGTTGCCCGAGCCCTCTTCACAGTGGTAATGCCGAGTGATTGAACGGCAGGTTTCCCAGGCTAACAGACAGTTTCCTACTCGTTACAGGAGGCCTCCAGCAGCCCTTGTTCACCTAACGGGAAAGCCAGACCTGTCCCCCAGGCTCAACGTAATGTCAGCGTTTCCAACGCACGACTTGACGTGTACAAACGATTTCCATGAACCCTTAGGGAAAGCAGCGCATTAACGCTGGAATGCTTCTCCCAGGACTCCCTCTGCCCCACCATGTCCCTTTGGAGGAACACTGTGCACCCAATGACTCCTGTTGACCGACTGAGCACCGTTCGGCGACCCAGGTACCTCCGGATCATCTCTTGGAACGCAGTGTGAAAGGCAGCAAACTGTTGCCTTCGTTGGATAGAGAGGTTAGCAAGTCTGTCAACTGTGCCCCGACCCGAGTTCTGCAAAGTCTTCGGTGTGATGCCAGGGGCTCTCAGGGCTGACCCTGAGCTGCAATGTAACAAGCTCTGTGCTGACTGTTCATTCTCCGCTTACATACCTGCCGTCTCTCCCTGCCCAGCAGAAACTCGACTTTAGATGCCATCCGGGAAATGAACGGTTTCCTCCTGAAGCCTGCTAGTCTTTTGGCAGGTTCAAGGACACCCAGATCTAGCTGGCGCCTTAAAACGCCTATGTCACTCGGACAGTGCTCATCTCCCTGCGCAAGATATTATTCTGAGAAGGTACCACAGTGCTTCTTGTGTCTCTTCTGGTGCTTGAGGAACTACACGTACGTGGGGCTGCGTTCAACTTTGATGCCGGGACCTTAGGAGAAACGTTGGATTGTCCCTAGTTGAACGAAGAATCCTCGTAGCCTCCAAGGTGCCGAAACACAGCGTTCCGCTAGTCTTCCCTTGCATGCTGGAACGTGTCTCAAAGGAAAGGGTGCTAGGCAAGAAAGAAGAAAGCTCTTTCCACTTCCTTGCCTGAGGCGTGCCAGAGCCCCCTTCGCATAAAGGGCAGACCACGCTGGTCACGAAGATCCAAACAAGGTCCGGGAACGGCATCCACAGGGCCTGCAGGCATGCAGCATTTGCCCAGAAGCCTTAGTCAAAGCAGTGGCTTGACGCTAGGGTGCTGGTTCAGGACTCCTAGGACTCCTGGGTCCTCACCACCTCGCATGGAGAAACACTGTGTACCCAACGTGTACCCAATTCTCAGGGGACCCAACCAAATACAGGTACCTGGGCCCTTCGGATCGTTTCTCTGCAAGAAGAATGAAAGGCGACCCTCTGCTCCCTTCGCTGCCCGTCTAGACTGCCGAGCTTTCAAAAGTCCTCCCGAACACAGGCCTAGCAGGTCTTCGGTGTTATGTCAATGATCCCCACGGCTGAACCACTGCTGCTATGAAGAAACACTGTGTTTACGGTTCATGCTGGGAACACCTCCCTGCCGCCTCTCTGTCTCTCTGTCTCTCTGTCTCTCTCTCTGTCTCTCTGTCTCTCTCTCTCTGTCTCTGCCAAGCAGAAGGTCGACTTCAGAGGCAGCCTGACAAACGTACAATGTGCCCCTGAACGCTACCCCAGGTTTTGTAAGACACAAGGACAGTTTGGCCCATCCCCGGGAATTACGTCGTTGAGGCCATTCAGCCCACGCAGGACTACCCTGGTGCCAAAGTCTTATCAGCGAAGGTCCAGGGTGCTGCTTGAGTCTCTTTTTGTTGGTCAGAAACTACAAGTGCATGTGCTGGGTTCAACTTTGATATTGGTTACCTAAATAAAGCCAAGAGCATTAGTTTCCCGGCGGGAGAGCTGAAAGTGCGGCCTCAAAGTGTCCTGAGAAACAGTGCGGTTCCTCGTGTTCTCTTCACAAGTAGAATGGCTATGTGCGGGGAAAGGGAGTTTGCCTAGAGAGACACTCTGTTTACTACGCCGTGCAGGAGGCCTCCGGTCACCCTCTATCCATCAACGGAACACTCTACTGTTCCACAACGACCCAAGTGAGGTCCAGGTAGTCCCTCCACGAATTGACGCGTGCAGAGGTTTTCCAGGAAACCTTAGGCGAGTAGTGCATTGAAGTTAGTATGCCTTTCCTAGGGTCCCCGCTGCCTCACCACGTCCCTTGGAAGAACACTGTGTACCGAAACTCTTCTTGGCCCCCTGAGCACCTTTCCGCTGTCAAAGTCCTCCGGATGACCTCTTTGAATGCAGACTGAGAAGCGACAAAGTCTCCTCTTTGCTGTAGAGCTAGATAGCCACGACATTCAAAAGTGCCCCTGAACAGAGGTGTAGAAGGTCCTAGGTGGCATGCCGGGGGCTCCCACTGCTGACGCTGAGGAGCCATGGGAGGCATGGTGCGTAGTGTTCATCCTTGGGTGTACTTACCTACCGGCTCTTCCTGGCAAGCTGTAACTCGACCTTTGATGCAGTCTGGAAAATGGACAGTTTCCCCCCCGAACACTGCTAGGCTTTTGGCAGGTTCAGGGAGCACCTAGATCTGATACCTAGCACCTTTAAGAGTTCATGCCATTCGCACAGCGCACAACCAACTCCCTGGCTACAAAATTATTCAGAGAAGGTGCCACCGTCCTCCTTGGGTCCCCTTTGGTTCCTGAGAAACTACACGCACGTGGGCTGTGTGCAACTCTGAGACCGGGACCCTTAGAGAACTGTAGTACCTCCCAACGGGAAAGAAGGATCGTTCAGCGTGAAAGCTGCCTGAAATACAGTGCTCTGTCAGCCCATTCTTGCATGCTGGAACGTCTTTGGAAGGAAAGTGGACTTCTCTTGAGCGCGGCGGTGGGTTTCCGCTTCCATTCCTGGGGCATCCCAGAGCCGCCTTTACCCAGAAGGAACACGACACTGAGCGCCAAGCTGAAGGCAAGGTCCAGGAATTGCATCCACAAATGCCAGGCAGGCGTGCAGCATTTCCCAGGGAGCCCTACTCAAAGCAGTGGCTAAACGCTAGTGGGCTTTTCAGGACTCCTGGGACTCCCGCGCCCTCACCACGTCTCACGGCAACACCGTGTGTACCGGTTGTCACGTCTTAGGCGACCTACCGACGTACAGGCACCTAGGCCCTTCGCATCGTCTCTTGGAACGGAGAGTGAATTCAAGGCAAAACACTGCTCTCTTTGTTGCGCCGTTGGATTGCCCATCTTTCAAAAGTCCTCCCGAACACGGGTCTGGCAGGTCTTCGGTGGACCGCAAGCGGTCCCCGCTGCTGAACCAGGACGGCAATGCAAACACCCCCTGCTTAGCGTTCGCACTGGGAACACGAAGCTGCCCTCGCTTGCCAAGCAGACCGTCGACTTTAGGCGCAGCCTGACAAACGGACTTGTTGCCCCTGCAACACTGCCTGAGCTCTGGTAGGATAAAAGGACACTTTTTGGCCTCACCTAAGGAATTCCGTCGGTCACGCCTTTCAGCTCCCTGTGTGCCAAAGTTTTATCAGGGAAGGTCCAGGGTGCTCCTTGAGTCTCTTTTCGCCGGTCAGAAGCTACACGTACGTGTGCTGCGTCAAGTCTGACCGAGGGGCCTAATGAGAAAAGCATTATTTTCCCAACGGGAAAGCAGGACACTTGCGGCCTCAGATTTAAGTGAAAAACAGCGTTGTTGCCCGAGCCCTCTTCACAGTGGTAATGCCGAGTGATTGAACGGCAGGTTTCCCAGGCTAACAGACAGTTCCCTACTCGTTACAGGAGGCCTCCAGCAGCCCTTGTTCACCTAACGGGAAAGCCAGACCTGTCCCCCAGGCTCAACGTAATGTCAGCGTTTCCAACGCACGACTTGACGTGTACAAACGATTTCCATGAACCCTTAGGGAAAGCAGCGCATTAACGCTGGAATGCTTCTCCCAGGACTCCCTCTGCCCCACCATGTCCCTTTGGAGGAACACTGTGCACCCAATGACTCCTGTTGACCGACTGAGCACCGTTCGGCGACCCAGGTACCTCCGGATCATCTCTTGGAACGCAGTGTGAAAGGCAGCAAACTGTTGCCTTCGTTGGATAGAGAGGTTGGCAAGTCTGTCAACTGTGCCCCGACCCGAGTTCTGCAAAGTCTTCGGTGTGATGCCAGGGGCTCTCAGGGCTGACCCTGAGCTGCAATGTAACAAGCTCTGTGCTGACTGTTCATTCTCCGCTTACATACCTGCCGTCTCTCCCTGCCCAGCAGAAACTCGACTTTAGATGCCGTCCGGGAAATGAACGGTTTCCTCCTGAAGCCTGCTAGTCTTTTGGCAGGTTCAAGGACACCCAGATCTAGCTGGCGCCTTAAAACGCCTATGTCACTCGGACAGTGCTCATCTCCCTGCGCAAGATATTATTCTGAGAAGGTACCACAGTGCTTCTTGTGTCTCTTCTGGTGCTTGAGGAACTACACGTACGTGGGGCTGCGTTCAACTTTGATGCCGGGACCTTAGGAGAAACGTTGGATTGTCCCTAGTTGAACGAAGAATCCTCGTAGCCTCCAAGGTGCCGAAACACAGCGTTCCACTAGTCTTCCCTTGCATGCTGGAACGTGTCTCAAAGGAAAGGGTGCTAGGCAAGAAAGAAGAAAGCTCTTTCCACTTCCTTGCCTGAGGCGTGCCAGAGCCCCCTTCGCATAAAGGGCAGACCACGCTGGTCACGAAGATCCAAACAAGGTCCGGGAACGGCATCCACAGGGCCTGCAGGCATGCAGCATTTGCCCAGAAGCCTTAGTCAAAGCAGTGGCTTGACGCTAGGGTGCTGGTTCAGGACTCCTAGGACTCCTGGGTCCTCACCACCTCGCATGGAGAAACACTGTGTACCCAACGTGTACCCAATTCTCAGGGGACCCAACCAAATACAGGTACCTGGGCCCTTCGGATCGTTTCTCTGCAAGAAGAATGAAAGGCGACCCTCTGCTCCCTTCGCTGCCCGTCTAGACTGCCGAGCTTTCAAAAGTCCTCCCGAACACAGGCCTAGCAGGTCTTCGGTGTTATGCCAATGATCCCCACGGCTGAACCACTGCTGCTATGAAGAAACACTGTGTTTACAGTTCATGCTGGGAACACCTCCCTGCCGCCTCTCTGTCTCTCTGTCTCTCTGTCTCTCTCTCTGTCTCTCTGTCTCTCTCTCTCTGTCTCTGCCAAGCAGAAGGTCGACTTCAGAGGCAGCCTGACAAACGTACAATGTGCCCCTGAACGCTACCCCAGGTTTTGTAAGACACAAGGACAGTTTGGCCCATCCCCGGGAATTACGTCGTTGAGGCCATTCAGCCCACGCAGGACTACCCTGGTGCCAAAGTCTTATCAGCGAAGGTCCAGGGTGCTGCTTGAGTCTCTTTTTGTTGGTCAGAAACTACAAGTGCATGTGCTGGGTTCAACTTTGATATTGGTTACCTAAATAAAGCCAAGAGCATTAGTTTCCCGGCGGGAGAGCTGAAAGTGCGGCCTCAAAGTGTCCTGAGAAACAGTGCGGTTCCTCGTGTTCTCTTCACAAGTAGAATGGCTATGTGCGGGGAAAGGGAGTTTGCCTAGAGAGACACTCTGTTTACTACGCCGTGCAGGAGGCCTCCGGTCACCCTCTATCCATCAACGGAACACTCTACTGTTCCACAACGACCCAAGTGAGGTCCAGGTAGTCCCTCCACGAATTGACGCGTGCAGAGGTTTTCCAGGAAACCTTAGGCGAGTAGTGCATTGAAGTTAGTATGCCTTTCCTAGGGTCCCCGCTGCCTCACCACGTCCCTTGGAAGAACACTGTGTACCGAAACTCTTCTTGGCCCCCTGAGCACCTTTCCGCTGTCAAAGTCCTCCGGATGACCTCTTTGAATGCAGACTGAGAAGCGACAAAGTCTCCTCTTTGCTGTAGAGCTAGATAGCCACGACATTCAAAAGTGCCCCTGAACAGAGGTGTAGAAGGTCCTAGGTGGCATGCCGGGGGCTCCCACTGCTGACGCTGAGGAGCCATGGGAGGCATGGTGCGTAGTGTTCATCCTTGGGTGTACTTACCTACCGGCTCTTCCTGGCAAGCTGTAACTCGACCTTTGATGCAGTCTGGAAAATGGACAGTTTCCCCCCCGAACACTGCTAGGCTTTTGGCAGGTTCAGGGAGCACCTAGATCTGATACCTAGCACCTTTAAGAGTTCATGCCATTCGCACAGCGCACAACCAACTCCCTGGCTACAAAATTATTCAGAGAAGGTGCCACCGTCCTCCTTGGGTCCCCTTTGGTTCCTGAGAAACTACACGCACGTGGGCTGTGTGCAACTCTGAGACCGGGACCCTTAGAGAACTGTAGTACCTCCCAACGGGAAAGAAGGATCGTTCAGCGTGAAAGCTGCCTGAAATACAGTGCTCTGTCAGCCCATTCTTGCATGCTGGAACGTCTTTGGAAGGAAAGTGGACTTCTCTTGAGCGCGGCGGTGGGTTTCCGCTTCCATTCCTGGGGCATCCCAGAGCCGCCTTTACCCAGAAGGAACACGACACTGAGCGCCAAGCTGAAGGCAAGGTCCAGGAATTGCATCCACAAATGCCAGGCAGGCGTGCAGCATTTCCCAGGGAGCCCTACTCAAAGCAGTGGCTAAACGCTAGTGGGCTTTTCAGGACTCCTGGGACTCCCGCGCCCTCACCACGTCTCACGGCAACACCGTGTGTACCGGTTGTCACGTCTTAGGCGACCTACCGACGTACAGGCACCTAGGCCCTTCGCATCGTCTCTTGGAACGGAGAGTGAATTCAAGGCAAAACACTGCTCTCTTTGTTGCGCCGTTGGATTGCCCATCTTTCAAAAGTCCTCCCGAACACGGGTCTGGCAGGTCTTCGGTGGACCGCAAGCGGTCCCCGCTGCTGAACCAGGACGGCAATGCAAACACCCCCTGCTTAGCGTTCGCACTGGGAACACGAAGCTGCCCTCGCTTGCCAAGCAGACCGTCGACTTTAGGCGCAGCCTGACAAACGGACTTGTTGCCCCTGCAACACTGCCTGAGCTCTGGTAGGATAAAAGGACACTTTTTGGCCTCACCTAAGGAATTCCGTCGGTCACGCCTTTCAGCTCCCTGTGTGCCAAAGTTTTATCAGGGAAGGTCCAGGGTGCTCCTTGAGTCTCTTTTCGCCGGTCAGAAGCTACACGTACGTGTGCTGCGTCAAGTCTGACCGAGGGGCCTAATGAGAAAAGCATTATTTTCCCAACGGGAAAGCAGGACACTTGCGGCCTCAGATTTAAGTGAAAAACAGCGTTGTTGCCCGAGCCCTCTTCACAGTGGTAATGCCGAGTGATTGAACGGCAGGTTTCCCAGGCTAACAGACAGTTCCCTACTCGTTACAGGAGGCCTCCAGCAGCCCTTGTTCACCTAACGGGAAAGCCAGACCTGTCCCCCAGGCTCAACGTAATGTCAGCGTTTCCAACGCACGACTTGACGTGTACAAACGATTTCCATGAACCCTTAGGGAAAGCAGCGCATTAACGCTGGAATGCTTCTCCCAGGACTCCCTCTGCCCCACCATGTCCCTTTGGAGGAACACTGTGCACCCAATGACTCCTGTTGACCGACTGAGCACCGTTCGGCGACCCAGGTACCTCCGGATCATCTCTTGGAACGCAGTGTGAAAGGCAGCAAACTGTTGCCTTCGTTGGATAGAGAGGTTGGCAAGTCTGTCAACTGTGCCCCGACCCGAGTTCTGCAAAGTCTTCGGTGTGATGCCAGGGGCTCTCAGGGCTGACCCTGAGCTGCAATGTAACAAGCTCTGTGCTGACTGTTCATTCTCCGCTTACATACCTGCCGTCTCTCCCTGCCCAGCAGAAACTCGACTTTAGATGCCGTCCGGGAAATGAACGGTTTCCTCCTGAAGCCTGCTAGTCTTTTGGCAGGTTCAAGGACACCCAGATCTAGCTGGCGCCTTAAAACGCCTATGTCACTCGGACAGTGCTCATCTCCCTGCGCAAGATATTATTCTGAGAAGGTACCACAGTGCTTCTTGTGTCTCTTCTGGTGCTTGAGGAACTACACGTACGTGGGGCTGCGTTCAACTTTGATGCCGGGACCTTAGGAGAAACGTTGGATTGTCCCTAGTTGAACGAAGAATCCTCGTAGCCTCCAAGGTGCCGAAACACAGCGTTCCGCTAGTCTTCCCTTGCATGCTGGAACGTGTCTCAAAGGAAAGGGTGCTAGGCAAGAAAGAAGAAAGCTCTTTCCACTTCCTTGCCTGAGGCGTGCCAGAGCCCCCTTCGCATAAAGGGCAGACCACGCTGGTCACGAAGATCCAAACAAGGTCCGGGAACGGCATCCACAGGGCCTGCAGGCATGCAGCATTTGCCCAGAAGCCTTAGTCAAAGCAGTGGCTTGACGCTAGGGTGCTGGTTCAGGACTCCTAGGACTCCTGGGTCCTCACCACCTCGCATGGAGAAACACTGTGTACCCAACGTGTACCCAATTCTCAGGGGACCCAACCAAATACAGGTACCTGGGCCCTTCGGATCGTTTCTCTGCAAGAAGAATGAAAGGCGACCCTCTGCTCCCTTCGCTGCCCGTCTAGACTGCCGAGCTTTCAAAAGTCCTCCCGAACACAGGCCTAGCAGGTCTTCGGTGTTATGCCAATGATCCCCACGGCTGAACCACTGCTGCTATGAAGAAACACTGTGTTTACGGTTCATGCTGGGAACACCTCCCTGCCGCCTCTCTGTCTCTCTGTCTCTCTGTCTCTCTCTCTGTCTCTCTGTCTCTCTCTCTCTGTCTCTGCCAAGCAGAAGGTCGACTTCAGAGGCAGCCTGACAAACGTACAATGTGCCCCTGAACGCTACCCCAGGTTTTGTAAGACACAAGGACAGTTTGGCCCATCCCCGGGAATTACGTCGTTGAGGCCATTCAGCCCACGCAGGACTACCCTGGTGCCAAAGTCTTATCAGCGAAGGTCCAGGGTGCTGCTTGAGTCTCTTTTTGTTGGTCAGAAACTACAAGTGCATGTGCTGGGTTCAACTTTGATATTGGTTACCTAAATAAAGCCAAGAGCATTAGTTTCCCGGCGGGAGAGCTGAAAGTGCGGCCTCAAAGTGTCCTGAGAAACAGTGCGGTTCCTCGTGTTCTCTTCACAAGTAGAATGGCTATGTGCGGGGAAAGGGAGTTTGCCTAGAGAGACACTCTGTTTACTACGCCGTGCAGGAGGCCTCCGGTCACCCTCTATCCATCAACGGAACACTCTACTGTTCCACAACGACCCAAGTGAGGTCCAGGTAGTCCCTCCACGAATTGACGCGTGCAGAGGTTTTCCAGGAAACCTTAGGCGAGTAGTGCATTGAAGTTAGTATGCCTTTCCTAGGGTCCCCGCTGCCTCACCACGTCCCTTGGAAGAACACTGTGTACCGAAACTCTTCTTGGCCCCCTGAGCACCTTTCCGCTGTCAAAGTCCTCCGGATGACCTCTTTGAATGCAGACTGAGAAGCGACAAAGTCTCCTCTTTGCTGTAGAGCTAGATAGCCACGACATTCAAAAGTGCCCCTGAACAGAGGTGTAGAAGGTCCTAGGTGGCATGCCGGGGGCTCCCACTGCTGACGCTGAGGAGCCATGGGAGGCATGGTGCGTAGTGTTCATCCTTGGGTGTACTTACCTACCGGCTCTTCCTGGCAAGCTGTAACTCGACCTTTGATGCAGTCTGGAAAATGGACAGTTTCCCCCCCGAACACTGCTAGGCTTTTGGCAGGTTCAGGGAGCACCTAGATCTGATACCTAACACCTTTAAGAGTTCATGCCATTCGCACAGCGCACAACCAACTCCCTGGCTACAAAATTATTCAGAGAAGGTGCCACCGTCCTCCTTGGGTCCCCTTTGGTTCCTGAGAAACTACACGCACGTGGGCTGTGTGCAACTCTGAGACCGGGACCCTTAGAGAACTGTAGTACCTCCCAACGGGAAAGAAGGATCGTTCAGCGTGAAAGCTGCCTGAAATACAGTGCTCTGTCAGCCCATTCTTGCATGCTGGAACGTCTTTGGAAGGAAAGTGGACTTCTCTTGAGCGCGGCGGTGGGTTTCCGCTTCCATTCCTGGGGCATCCCAGAGCCGCCTTTACCCAGAAGGAACACGACACTGAGCGCCAAGCTGAAGGCAAGGTCCAGGAATTGCATCCACAAATGCCAGGCAGGCGTGCAGCATTTCCCAGGGAGCCCTACTCAAAGCAGTGGCTAAACGCTAGTGGGCTTTTCAGGACTCCTGGGACTCCCGCGCCCTCACCACGTCTCACGGCAACACCGTGTGTACCGGTTGTCACGTCTTAGGCGACCTACCGACGTACAGGCACCTAGGCCCTTCGCATCGTCTCTTGGAACGGAGAGTGAATTCAAGGCAAAACACTGCTCTCTTTGTTGCGCCGTTGGATTGCCCATCTTTCAAAAGTCCTCCCGAACACGGGTCTGGCAGGTCTTCGGTGGACCGCAAGCGGTCCCCGCTGCTGAACCAGGACGGCAATGCAAACACCCCCTGCTTAGCGTTCGCACTGGGAACACGAAGCTGCCCTCGCTTGCCAAGCAGACCGTCGACTTTAGGCGCAGCCTGACAAACGGACTTGTTGCCCCTGCAACACTGCCTGAGCTCTGGTAGGATAAAAGGACACTTTTTGGCCTCACCTAAGGAATTCCGTCGGTCACGCCTTTCAGCTCCCTGTGTGCCAAAGTTTTATCAGGGAAGGTCCAGGGTGCTCCTTGAGTCTCTTTTCGCCGGTCAGAAGCTACACGTACGTGTGCTGCGTCAAGTCTGACCGAGGGGCCTAATGAGAAAAGCATTATTTTCCCAACGGGAAAGCAGGACACTTGCGGCCTCAGATTTAAGTGAAAAACAGCGTTGTTGCCCGAGCCCTCTTCACAGTGGTAATGCCGAGTGATTGAACGGCAGGTTTCCCAGGCTAACAGACAGTTTCCTACTCGTTACAGGAGGCCTCCAGCAGCCCTTGTTCACCTAACGGGAAAGCCAGACCTGTCCCCCAGGCTCAACGTAATGTCAGCGTTTCCAACGCACGACTTGACGTGTACAAACGATTTCCATGAACCCTTAGGGAAAGCAGCGCATTAACGCTGGAATGCTTCTCCCAGGACTCCCTCTGCCCCACCATGTCCCTTTGGAGGAACACTGTGCACCCAATGACTCCTGTTGACCGACTGAGCACCGTTCGGCGACCCAGGTACCTCCGGATCATCTCTTGGAACGCAGTGTGAAAGGCAGCAAACTGTTGCCTTCGTTGGATAGAGAGGTTGGCAAGTCTGTCAACTGTGCCCCGACCCGAGTTCTGCAAAGTCTTCGGTGTGATGCCAGGGGCTCTCAGGGCTGACCCTGAGCTGCAATGTAACAAGCTCTGTGCTGACTGTTCATTCTCCGCTTACATACCTGCCGTCTCTCCCTGCCCAGCAGAAACTCGACTTTAGATGCCGTCCGGGAAATGAACGGTTTCCTCCTGAAGCCTGCTAGTCTTTTGGCAGGTTCAAGGACACCCAGATCTAGCTGGCGCCTTAAAACGCCTATGTCACTCGGACAGTGCTCATCTCCCTGCGCAAGATATTATTCTGAGAAGGTACCACAGTGCTTCTTGTGTCTCTTCTGGTGCTTGAGGAACTACACGTACGTGGGGCTGCGTTCAACTTTGATGCCGGGACCTTAGGAGAAACGTTGGATTGTCCCTAGTTGAACGAAGAATCCTCGTAGCCTCCAAGGTGCCGAAACACAGCGTTCCGCTAGTCTTCCCTTGCATGCTGGAACGTGTCTCAAAGGAAAGGGTGCTAGGCAAGAAAGAAGAAAGCTCTTTCCACTTCCTTGCCTGAGGCGTGCCAGAGCCCCCTTCGCATAAAGGGCAGACCACGCTGGTCACGAAGATCCAAACAAGGTCCGGGAACGGCATCCACAGGGCCTGCAGGCATGCAGCATTTGCCCAGAAGCCTTAGTCAAAGCAGTGGCTTGACGCTAGGGTGCTGGTTCAGGACTCCTAGGACTCCTGGGTCCTCACCACCTCGCATGGAGAAACACTGTGTACCCAACGTGTACCCAATTCTCAGGGGACCCAACCAAATACAGGTACCTGGGCCCTTCGGATCGTTTCTCTGCAAGAAGAATGAAAGGCGACCCTCTGCTCCCTTCGCTGCCCGTCTAGACTGCCGAGCTTTCAAAAGTCCTCCCGAACACAGGCCTAGCAGGTCTTCGGTGTTATGCCAATGATCCCCACGGCTGAACCACTGCTGCTATGAAGAAACACTGTGTTTACGGTTCATGCTGGGAACACCTCCCTGCCGCCTCTCTGTCTCTCTGTCTCTCTGTCTCTCTCTCTGTCTCTCTGTCTCTCTCTCTCTGTCTCTGCCAAGCAGAAGGTCGACTTCAGAGGCAGCCTGACAAACGTACAATGTGCCCCTGAACGCTACCCCAGGTTTTGTAAGACACAAGGACAGTTTGGCCCATCCCCGGGAATTACGTCGTTGAGGCCATTCAGCCCACGCAGGACTACCCTGGTGCCAAAGTCTTATCAGCGAAGGTCCAGGGTGCTGCTTGAGTCTCTTTTTGTTGGTCAGAAACTACAAGTGCATGTGCTGGGTTCAACTTTGATATTGGTTACCTAAATAAAGCCAAGAGCATTAGTTTCCCGGCGGGAGAGCTGAAAGTGCGGCCTCAAAGTGTCCTGAGAAACAGTGCGGTTCCTCGTGTTCTCTTCACAAGTAGAATGGCTATGTGCGGGGAAAGGGAGTTTGCCTAGAGAGACACTCTGTTTACTACGCCGTGCAGGAGGCCTCCGGTCACCCTCTATCCATCAACGGAACACTCTACTGTTCCACAACGACCCAAGTGAGGTCCAGGTAGTCCCTCCACGAATTGACGCGTGCAGAGGTTTTCCAGGAAACCTTAGGCGAGTAGTGCATTGAAGTTAGTATGCCTTTCCTAGGGTCCCCGCTGCCTCACCACGTCCCTTGGAAGAACACTGTGTACCGAAACTCTTCTTGGCCCCCTGAGCACCTTTCCGCTGTCAAAGTCCTCCGGATGACCTCTTTGAATGCAGACTGAGAAGCGACAAAGTCTCCTCTTTGCTGTAGAGCTAGATAGCCACGACATTCAAAAGTGCCCCTGAACAGAGGTGTAGAAGGTCCTAGGTGGCATGCCGGGGGCTCCCACTGCTGACGCTGAGGAGCCATGGGAGGCATGGTGCGTAGTGTTCATCCTTGGGTGTACTTACCTACCGGCTCTTCCCGGCAAGCTGTAACTCGACCTTTGATGCAGTCTGGAAAATGGACAGTTTCCCCCCCGAACACTGCTAGGCTTTTGGCAGGTTCAGGGAGCACCTAGATCTGATACCTAGCACCTTTAAGAGTTCATGCCATTCGCACAGCGCACAACCAACTCCCTGGCTACAAAATTATTCAGAGAAGGTGCCACCGTCCTCCTTGGGTCCCCTTTGGTTCCTGAGAAACTACACGCACGTGGGCTGTGTGCAACTCTGAGACCGGGACCCTTAGAGAACTGTAGTACCTCCCAACGGGAAAGAAGGATCGTTCAGCGTGAAAGCTGCCTGAAATACAGTGCTCTGTCAGCCCATTCTTGCATGCTGGAACGTCTTTGGAAGGAAAGTGGACTTCTCTTGAGCGCGGCGGTGGGTTTCCGCTTCCATTCCTGGGGCATCCCAGAGCCGCCTTTACCCAGAAGGAACACGACACTGAGCGCCAAGCTGAAGGCAAGGTCCAGGAATTGCATCCACAAATGCCAGGCAGGCGTGCAGCATTTCCCAGGGAGCCCTACTCAAAGCAGTGGCTAAACGCTAGTGGGCTTTTCAGGACTCCTGGGACTCCCGCGCCCTCACCACGTCTCACGGCAACACCGTGTGTACCGGTTGTCACGTCTTAGGCGACCTACCGACGTACAGGCACCTAGGCCCTTCGCATCGTCTCTTGGAACGGAGAGTGAATTCAAGGCAAAACACTGCTCTCTTTGTTGCGCCGTTGGATTGCCCATCTTTCAAAAGTCCTCCCGAACACGGGTCTGGCAGGTCTTCGGTGGACCGCAAGCGGTCCCCGCTGCTGAACCAGGACGGCAATGCAAACACCCCCTGCTTAGCGTTCGCACTGGGAACACGAAGCTGCCCTCGCTTGCCAAGCAGACCGTCGACTTTAGGCGCAGCCTGACAAACGGACTTGTTGCCCCTGCAACACTGCCTGAGCTCTGGTAGGATAAAAGGACACTTTTTGGCCTCACCTAAGGAATTCCGTCGGTCACGCCTTTCAGCTCCCTGTGTGCCAAAGTTTTATCAGGGAAGGTCCAGGGTGCTCCTTGAGTCTCTTTTCGCCGGTCAGAAGCTACACGTACGTGTGCTGCGTCAAGTCTGACCGAGGGGCCTAATGAGAAAAGCATTATTTTCCCAACGGGAAAGCAGGACACTTGCGGCCTCAGATTTAAGTGAAAAACAGCGTTGTTGCCCGAGCCCTCTTCACAGTGGTAATGCCGAGTGATTGAACGGCAGGTTTCCCAGGCTAACAGACAGTTCCCTACTCGTTACAGGAGGCCTCCAGCAGCCCTTGTTCACCTAACGGGAAAGCCAGACCTGTCCCCCAGGCTCAACGTAATGTCAGCGTTTCCAACGCACGACTTGACGTGTACAAACGATTTCCATGAACCCTTAGGGAAAGCAGCGCATTAACGCTGGAATGCTTCTCCCAGGACTCCCTCTGCCCCACCATGTCCCTTTGGAGGAACACTGTGCACCCAATGACTCCTGTTGACCGACTGAGCACCGTTCGGCGACCCAGGTACCTCCGGATCATCTCTTGGAACGCAGTGTGAAAGGCAGCAAACTGTTGCCTTCGTTGGATAGAGAGGTTGGCAAGTCTGTCAACTGTGCCCCGACCCGAGTTCTGCAAAGTCTTCGGTGTGATGCCAGGGGCTCTCAGGGCTGACCCTGAGCTGCAATGTAACAAGCTCTGTGCTGACTGTTCATTCTCCGCTTACATACCTGCCGTCTCTCCCTGCCCAGCAGAAACTCGACTTTAGATGCCGTCCGGGAAATGAACGGTTTCCTCCTGAAGCCTGCTAGTCTTTTGGCAGGTTCAAGGACACCCAGATCTAGCTGGCGCCTTAAAACGCCTATGTCACTCGGACAGTGCTCATCTCCCTGCGCAAGATATTATTCTGAGAAGGTACCACAGTGCTTCTTGTGTCTCTTCTGGTGCTTGAGGAACTACACGTACGTGGGGCTGCGTTCAACTTTGATGCCGGGACCTTAGGAGAAACGTTGGATTGTCCCTAGTTGAACGAAGAATCCTCGTAGCCTCCAAGGTGCCGAAACACAGCGTTCCGCTAGTCTTCCCTTGCATGCTGGAACGTGTCTCAAAGGAAAGGGTGCTAGGCAAGAAAGAAGAAAGCTCTTTCCACTTCCTTGCCTGAGGCGTGCCAGAGCCCCCTTCGCATAAAGGGCAGACCACGCTGGTCACGAAGATCCAAACAAGGTCCGGGAACGGCATCCACAGGGCCTGCAGGCATGCAGCATTTGCCCAGAAGCCTTAGTCAAAGCAGTGGCTTGACGCTAGGGTGCTGGTTCAGGACTCCTAGGACTCCTGGGTCCTCACCACCTCGCATGGAGAAACACTGTGTACCCAACGTGTACCCAATTCTCAGGGGACCCAACCAAATACAGGTACCTGGGCCCTTCGGATCGTTTCTCTGCAAGAAGAATGAAAGGCGACCCTCTGCTCCCTTCGCTGCCCGTCTAGACTGCCGAGCTTTCAAAAGTCCTCCCGAACACAGGCCTAGCAGGTCTTCGGTGTTATGCCAATGATCCCCACGGCTGAACCACTGCTGCTATGAAGAAACACTGTGTTTACGGTTCATGCTGGGAACACCTCCCTGCCGCCTCTCTGTCTCTCTGTCTCTCTGTCTCTCTCTCTGTCTCTCTGTCTCTCTCTCTCTGTCTCTGCCAAGCAGAAGGTCGACTTCAGAGGCAGCCTGACAAACGTACAATGTGCCCCTGAACGCTACCCCAGGTTTTGTAAGACACAAGGACAGTTTGGCCCATCCCCGGGAATTACGTCGTTGAGGCCATTCAGCCCACGCAGGACTACCCTGGTGCCAAAGTCTTATCAGCGAAGGTCCAGGGTGCTGCTTGAGTCTCTTTTTGTTGGTCAGAAACTACAAGTGCATGTGCTGGGTTCAACTTTGATATTGGTTACCTAAATAAAGCCAAGAGCATTAGTTTCCCGGCGGGAGAGCTGAAAGTGCGGCCTCAAAGTGTCCTGAGAAACAGTGCGGTTCCTCGTGTTCTCTTCACAAGTAGAATGGCTATGTGCGGGGAAAGGGAGTTTGCCTAGAGAGACACTCTGTTTACTACGCCGTGCAGGAGGCCTCCGGTCACCCTCTATCCATCAACGGAACACTCTACTGTTCCACAACGACCCAAGTGAGGTCCAGGTAGTCCCTCCACGAATTGACGCGTGCAGAGGTTTTCCAGGAAACCTTAGGCGAGTAGTGCATTGAAGTTAGTATGCCTTTCCTAGGGTCCCCGCTGCCTCACCACGTCCCTTGGAAGAACACTGTGTACCGAAACTCTTCTTGGCCCCCTGAGCACCTTTCCGCTGTCAAAGTCCTCCGGATGACCTCTTTGAATGCAGACTGAGAAGCGACAAAGTCTCCTCTTTGCTGTAGAGCTAGATAGCCACGACATTCAAAAGTGCCCCTGAACAGAGGTGTAGAAGGTCCTAGGTGGCATGCCGGGGGCTCCCACTGCTGACGCTGAGGAGCCATGGGAGGCATGGTGCGTAGTGTTCATCCTTGGGTGTACTTACCTACCGGCTCTTCCTGGCAAGCTGTAACTCGACCTTTGATGCAGTCTGGAAAATGGACAGTTTCCCCCCCGAACACTGCTAGGCTTTTGGCAGGTTCAGGGAGCACCTAGATCTGATACCTAGCACCTTTAAGAGTTCATGCCATTCGCACAGCGCACAACCAACTCCCTGGCTACAAAATTATTCAGAGAAGGTGCCACCGTCCTCCTTGGGTCCCCTTTGGTTCCTGAGAAACTACACGCACGTGGGCTGTGTGCAACTCTGAGACCGGGACCCTTAGAGAACTGTAGTACCTCCCAACGGGAAAGAAGGATCGTTCAGCGTGAAAGCTGCCTGAAATACAGTGCTCTGTCAGCCCATTCTCGCATGCTGGAACGTCTTTGGAAGGAAAGTGGACTTCTCTTGAGCGCGGCGGTGGGTTTCCGCTTCCATTCCTGGGGCATCCCAGAGCCGCCTTTACCCAGAAGGAACACGACACTGAGCGCCAAGCTGAAGGCAAGGTCCAGGAATTGCATCCACAAATGCCAGGCAGGCGTGCAGCATTTCCCAGGGAGCCCTACTCAAAGCAGTGGCTAAACGCTAGTGGGCTTTTCAGGACTCCTGGGACTCCCGCGCCCTCACCACGTCTCACGGCAACACCGTGTGTACCGGTTGTCACGTCTTAGGCGACCTACCGACGTACAGGCACCTAGGCCCTTCGCATCGTCTCTTGGAACGGAGAGTGAATTCAAGGCAAAACACTGCTCTCTTTGTTGCGCCGTTGGATTGCCCATCTTTCAAAAGTCCTCCCGAACACGGGTCTGGCAGGTCTTCGGTGGACCGCAAGCGGTCCCCGCTGCTGAACCAGGACGGCAATGCAAACACCCCCTGCTTAGCGTTCGCACTGGGAACACGAAGCTGCCCTCGCTTGCCAAGCAGACCGTCGACTTTAGGCGCAGCCTGACAAACGGACTTGTTGCCCCTGCAACACTGCCTGAGCTCTGGTAGGATAAAAGGACACTTTTTGGCCTCACCTAAGGAATTCCGTCGGTCACGCCTTTCAGCTCCCTGTGTGCCAAAGTTTTATCAGGGAAGGTCCAGGGTGCTCCTTGAGTCTCTTTTCGCCGGTCAGAAGCTACACGTACGTGTGCTGCGTCAAGTCTGACCGAGGGGCCTAATGAGAAAAGCATTATTTTCCCAACGGGAAAGCAGGACACTTGCGGCCTCAGATTTAAGTGAAAAACAGCGTTGTTGCCCGAGCCCTCTTCACAGTGGTAATGCCGAGTGATTGAACGGCAGGTTTCCCAGGCTAACAGACAGTTTCCTACTCGTTACAGGAGGCCTCCAGCAGCCCTTGTTCACCTAACGGGAAAGCCAGACCTGTCCCCCAGGCTCAACGTAATGTCAGCGTTTCCAACGCACGACTTGACGTGTACAAACGATTTCCATGAACCCTTAGGGAAAGCAGCGCATTAACGCTGGAATGCTTCTCCCAGGACTCCCTCTGCCCCACCATGTCCCTTTGGAGGAACACTGTGCACCCAATGACTCCTGTTGACCGACTGAGCACCGTTCGGCGACCCAGGTACCTCCGGATCATCTCTTGGAACGCAGTGTGAAAGGCAGCAAACTGTTGCCTTCGTTGGATAGAGAGGTTGGCAAGTCTGTCAACTGTGCCCCGACCCGAGTTCTGCAAAGTCTTCGGTGTGATGCCAGGGGCTCTCAGGGCTGACCCTGAGCTGCAATGTAACAAGCTCTGTGCTGACTGTTCATTCTCCGCTTACATACCTGCCGTCTCTCCCTGCCCAGCAGAAACTCGACTTTAGATGCCGTCCGGGAAATGAACGGTTTCCTCCTGAAGCCTGCTAGTCTTTTGGCAGGTTCAAGGACACCCAGATCTAGCTGGCGCCTTAAAACGCCTATGTCACTCGGACAGTGCTCATCTCCCTGCGCAAGATATTATTCTGAGAAGGTACCACAGTGCTTCTTGTGTCTCTTCTGGTGCTTGAGGAACTACACGTACGTGGGGCTGCGTTCAACTTTGATGCCGGGACCTTAGGAGAAACGTTGGATTGTCCCTAGTTGAACGAAGAATCCTCGTAGCCTCCAAGGTGCCGAAACACAGCGTTCCGCTAGTCTTCCCTTGCATGCTGGAACGTGTCTCAAAGGAAAGGGTGCTATGCAAGAAAGAAGAAAGCTCTTTCCACTTCCTTGCCTGAGGCGTGCCAGAGCCCCCTTCGCATAAAGGGCAGACCACGCTGGTCACGAAGATCCAAACAAGGTCCGGAAACGGCATCCACAGGGCCTGCAGGCATGCAGCATTTGCCCAGAAGCCTTAGTCAAAGCAGTGGCTTGACGCTAGGGTGCTGGTTCAGGACTCCTAGGACTCCTGGGTCCTCACCACCTCGCATGGAGAAACACTGTGTACCCAACGTGTACCCAATTCTCAGGGGACCCAACCAAATACAGGTACCTGGGCCCTTCGGATCGTTTCTCTGCAAGAAGAATGAAAGGCGACCCTCTGCTCCCTTCGCTGCCCGTCTAGACTGCCGAGCTTTCAAAAGTCCTCCCGAACACAGGCCTAGCAGGTCTTCGGTGTTATGCCAATGATCCCCACGGCTGAACCACTGCTGCTATGAAGAAACACTGTGTTTACGGTTCATGCTGGGAACACCTCCCTGCCGCCTCTCTGTCTCTCTGTCTCTCTGTCTCTCTGTCTCTCTGTCTCTCTCTCTGTCTCTCTGTCTCTCTCTCTCTGTCTCTGCCAAGCAGAAGGTCGACTTCAGAGGCAGCCTGACAAACGTACAATGTGCCCCTGAACGCTACCCCAGGTTTTGTAAGACACAAGGACAGTTTGGCCCATCCCCGGGAATTACGTCGTTGAGGCCATTCAGCCCACGCAGGACTACCCTGGTGCCAAAGTCTTATCAGCGAAGGTCCAGGGTGCTGCTTGAGTCTCTTTTTGTTGGTCAGAAACTACAAGTGCATGTGCTGGGTTCAACTTTGATATTGGTTACCTAAATAAAGCCAAGAGCATTAGTTTCCCGGCGGGAGAGCTGAAAGTGCGGCCTCAAAGTGTCCTGAGAAACAGTGCGGTTCCTCGTGTTCTCTTCACAAGTAGAATGGCTATGTGCGGGGAAAGGGAGTTTGCCTAGAGAGACACTCTGTTTACTACGCCGTGCAGGAGGCCTCCGGTCACCCTCTATCCATCAACGGAACACTCTACTGTTCCACAACGACCCAAGTGAGGTCCAGGTAGTCCCTCCACGAATTGACGCGTGCAGAGGTTTTCCAGGAAACCTTAGGCGAGTAGTGCATTGAAGTTAGTATGCCTTTCCTAGGGTCCCCGCTGCCTCACCACGTCCCTTGGAAGAACACTGTGTACCGAAACTCTTCTTGGCCCCCTGAGCACCTTTCCGCTGTCAAAGTCCTCCGGATGACCTCTTTGAATGCAGACTGAGAAGCGACAAAGTCTCCTCTTTGCTGTAGAGCTAGATAGCCACGACATTCAAAAGTGCCCCTGAACAGAGGTGTAGAAGGTCCTAGGTGGCATGCCGGGGGCTCCCACTGCTGACGCTGAGGAGCCATGGGAGGCATGGTGCGTAGTGTTCATCCTTGGGTGTACTTACCTACCGGCTCTTCCTGGCAAGCTGTAACTCGACCTTTGATGCAGTCTGGAAAATGGACAGTTTCCCCCCCGAACACTGCTAGGCTTTTGGCAGGTTCAGGGAGCACCTAGATCTGATACCTAGCACCTTTAAGAGTTCATGCCATTCGCACAGCGCACAACCAACTCCCTGGCTACAAAATTATTCAGAGAAGGTGCCACCGTCCTCCTTGGGTCCCCTTTGGTTCCTGAGAAACTACACGCACGTGGGCTGTGTGCAACTCTGAGACCGGGACCCTTAGAGAACTGTAGTACCTCCCAACGGGAAAGAAGGATCGTTCAGCGTGAAAGCTGCCTGAAATACAGTGCTCTGTCAGCCCATTCTCGCATGCTGGAACGTCTTTGGAAGGAAAGTGGACTTCTCTTGAGCGCGGCGGTGGGTTTCCGCTTCCATTCCTGGGGCATCCCAGAGCCGCCTTTACCCAGAAGGAACACGACACTGAGCGCCAAGCTGAAGGCAAGGTCCAGGAATTGCATCCACAAATGCCAGGCAGGCGTGCAGCATTTCCCAGGGAGCCCTACTCAAAGCAGTGGCTAAACGCTAGTGGGCTTTTCAGGACTCCTGGGACTCCCGCGCCCTCACCACGTCTCACGGCAACACCGTGTGTACCGGTTGTCACGTCTTAGGCGACCTACCGACGTACAGGCACCTAGGCCCTTCGCATCGTCTCTTGGAACGGAGAGTGAATTCAAGGCAAAACACTGCTCTCTTTGTTGCGCCGTTGGATTGCCCATCTTTCAAAAGTCCTCCCGAACACGGGTCTGGCAGGTCTTCGGTGGACCGCAAGCGGTCCCCGCTGCTGAACCAGGACGGCAATGCAAACACCCCCTGCTTAGCGTTCGCACTGGGAACACGAAGCTGCCCTCGCTTGCCAAGCAGACCGTCGACTTTAGGCGCAGCCTGACAAACGGACTTGTTGCCCCTGCAACACTGCCTGAGCTCTGGTAGGATAAAAGGACACTTTTTGGCCTCACCTAAGGAATTCCGTCGGTCACGCCTTTCAGCTCCCTGTGTGCCAAAGTTTTATCAGGGAAGGTCCAGGGTGCTCCTTGAGTCTCTTTTCGCCGGTCAGAAGCTACACGTACGTGTGCTGCGTCAAGTCTGACCGAGGGGCCTAATGAGAAAAGCATTATTTTCCCAACGGGAAAGCAGGACACTTGCGGCCTCAGATTTAAGTGAAAAACAGCGTTGTTGCCCGAGCCCTCTTCACAGTGGTAATGCCGAGTGATTGAACGGCAGGTTTCCCAGGCTAACAGACAGTTTCCTACTCGTTACAGGAGGCCTCCAGCAGCCCTTGTTCACCTAACGGGAAAGCCAGACCTGTCCCCCAGGCTCAACGTAATGTCAGCGTTTCCAACGCACGACTTGACGTGTACAAACGATTTCCATGAACCCTTAGGGAAAGCAGCGCATTAACGCTGGAATGCTTCTCCCAGGACTCCCTCTGCCCCACCATGTCCCTTTGGAGGAACACTGTGCACCCAATGACTCCTGTTGACCGACTGAGCACCGTTCGGCGACCCAGGTACCTCCGGATCATCTCTTGGAACGCAGTGTGAAAGGCAGCAAACTGTTGCCTTCGTTGGATAGAGAGGTTGGCAAGTCTGTCAACTGTGCCCCGACCCGAGTTCTGCAAAGTCTTCGGTGTGATGCCAGGGGCTCTCAGGGCTGACCCTGAGCTGCAATGTAACAAGCTCTGTGCTGACTGTTCATTCTCCGCTTACATACCTGCCGTCTCTCCCTGCCCAGCAGAAACTCGACTTTAGATGCCGTCCGGGAAATGAACGGTTTCCTCCTGAAGCCTGCTAGTCTTTTGGCAGGTTCAAGGACACCCAGATCTAGCTGGCGCCTTAAAACGCCTATGTCACTCGGACAGTGCTCATCTCCCTGCGCAAGATATTATTCTGAGAAGGTACCACAGTGCTTCTTGTGTCTCTTCTGGTGCTTGAGGAACTACACGTACGTGGGGCTGCGTTCAACTTTGATGCCGGGACCTTAGGAGAAACGTTGGATTGTCCCTAGTTGAACGAAGAATCCTCGTAGCCTCCAAGGTGCCGAAACACAGCGTTCCGCTAGTCTTCCCTTGCATGCTGGAACGTGTCTCAAAGGAAAGGGTGCTAGGCAAGAAAGAAGAAAGCTCTTTCCACTTCCTTGCCTGAGGCGTGCCAGAGCCCCCTTCGCATAAAGGGCAGACCACGCTGGTCACGAAGATCCAAACAAGGTCCGGGAACGGCATCCACAGGGCCTGCAGGCATGCAGCATTTGCCCAGAAGCCTTAGTCAAAGCAGTGGCTTGACGCTAGGGTGCTGGTTCAGGACTCCTAGGACTCCTGGGTCCTCACCACCTCGCATGGAGAAACACTGTGTACCCAACGTGTACCCAATTCTCAGGGGACCCAACCAAATACAGGTACCTGGGCCCTTCGGATCGTTTCTCTGCAAGAAGAATGAAAGGCGACCCTCTGCTCCCTTCGCTGCCCGTCTAGACTGCCGAGCTTTCAAAAGTCCTCCCGAACACAGGCCTAGCAGGTCTTCGGTGTTATGCCAATGATCCCCACGGCTGAACCACTGCTGCTATGAAGAAACACTGTGTTTACGGTTCATGCTGGGAACACCTCCCTGCCGCCTCTCTGTCTCTCTGTCTCTCTGTCTCTCTCTCTGTCTCTCTGTCTCTCTCTCTCTGTCTCTGCCAAGCAGAAGGTCGACTTCAGAGGCAGCCTGACAAACGTACAATGTGCCCCTGAACGCTACCCCAGGTTTTGTAAGACACAAGGACAGTTTGGCCCATCCCCGGGAATTACGTCGTTGAGGCCATTCAGCCCACGCAGGACTACCCTGGTGCCAAAGTCTTATCAGCGAAGGTCCAGGGTGCTGCTTGAGTCTCTTTTTGTTGGTCAGAAACTACAAGTGCATGTGCTGGGTTCAACTTTGATATTGGTTACCTAAATAAAGCCAAGAGCATTAGTTTCCCGGCGGGAGAGCTGAAAGTGCGGCCTCAAAGTGTCCTGAGAAACAGTGCGGTTCCTCGTGTTCTCTTCACAAGTAGAATGGCTATGTGCGGGGAAAGGGAGTTTGCCTAGAGAGACACTCTGTTTACTACGCCGTGCAGGAGGCCTCCGGTCACCCTCTATCCATCAACGGAACACTCTACTGTTCCACAACGACCCAAGTGAGGTCCAGGTAGTCCCTCCACGAATTGACGCGTGCAGAGGTTTTCCAGGAAACCTTAGGCGAGTAGTGCATTGAAGTTAGTATGCCTTTCCTAGGGTCCCTGCTGCCTCACCACGTCCCTTGGAAGAACACTGTGTACCGAAACTCTTCTTGGCCCCCTGAGCACCTTTCCGCTGTCAAAGTCCTCCGGATGACCTCTTTGAATGCAGACTGAGAAGCGACAAAGTCTCCTCTTTGCTGTAGAGCTAGATAGCCACGACATTCAAAAGTGCCCCTGAACAGAGGTGTAGAAGGTCCTAGGTGGCATGCCGGGGGCTCCCACTGCTGACGCTGAGGAGCCATGGGAGGCATGGTGCGTAGTGTTCATCCTTGGGTGTACTTACCTACCGGCTCTTCCTGGCAAGCTGTAACTCGACCTTTGATGCAGTCTGGAAAATGGACAGTTTCCCCCCCGAACACTGCTAGGCTTTTGGCAGGTTCAGGGAGCACCTAGATCTGATACCTAGCACCTTTAAGAGTTCATGCCATTCGCACAGCGCACAACCAACTCCCTGGCTACAAAATTATTCAGAGAAGGTGCCACCGTCCTCCTTGGGTCCCCTTTGGTTCCTGAGAAACTACACGCACGTGGGCTGTGTGCAACTCTGAGACCGGGACCCTTAGAGAACTGTAGTACCTCCCAACGGGAAAGAAGGATCGTTCAGCGTGAAAGCTGCCTGAAATACAGTGCTCTGTCAGCCCATTCTCGCATGCTGGAACGTCTTTGGAAGGAAAGTGGACTTCTCTTGAGCGCGGCGGTGGGTTTCCGCTTCCATTCCTGGGGCATCCCAGAGCCGCCTTTACCCAGAAGGAACACGACACTGAGCGCCAAGCTGAAGGCAAGGTCCAGGAATTGCATCCACAAATGCCAGGCAGGCGTGCAGCATTTCCCAGGGAGCCCTACTCAAAGCAGTGGCTAAACGCTAGTGGGCTTTTCAGGACTCCTGGGACTCCCGCGCCCTCACCACGTCTCACGGCAACACCGTGTGTACCGGTTGTCACGTCTTAGGCGACCTACCGACGTACAGGCACCTAGGCCCTTCGCATCGTCTCTTGGAACGGAGAGTGAATTCAAGGCAAAACACTGCTCTCTTTGTTGCGCCGTTGGATTGCCCATCTTTCAAAAGTCCTCCCGAACACGGGTCTGGCAGGTCTTCGGTGGACCGCAAGCGGTCCCCGCTGCTGAACCAGGACGGCAATGCAAACACCCCCTGCTTAGCGTTCGCACTGGGAACACGAAGCTGCCCTCGCTTGCCAAGCAGACCGTCGACTTTAGGCGCAGCCTGACAAACGGACTTGTTGCCCCTGCAACACTGCCTGAGCTCTGGTAGGATAAAAGGACACTTTTTGGCCTCACCTAAGGAATTCCGTCGGTCACGCCTTTCAGCTCCCTGTGTGCCAAAGTTTTATCAGGGAAGGTCCAGGGTGCTCCTTGAGTCTCTTTTCGCCGGTCAGAAGCTACACGTACGTGTGCTGCGTCAAGTCTGACCGAGGGGCCTAATGAGAAAAGCATTATTTTCCCAACGGGAAAGCAGGACACTTGCGGCCTCAGATTTAAGTGAAAAACAGCGTTGTTGCCCGAGCCCTCTTCACAGTGGTAATGCCGAGTGATTGAACGGCAGGTTTCCCAGGCTAACAGACAGTTTCCTACTCGTTACAGGAGGCCTCCAGCAGCCCTTGTTCACCTAACGGGAAAGCCAGACCTGTCCCCCAGGCTCAACGTAATGTCAGCGTTTCCAACGCACGACTTGACGTGTACAAACGATTTCCATGAACCCTTAGGGAAAGCAGCGCATTAACGCTGGAATGCTTCTCCCAGGACTCCCTCTGCCCCACCATGTCCCTTTGGAGGAACACTGTGCACCCAATGACTCCTGTTGACCGACTGAGCACCGTTCGGCGACCCAGGTACCTCCGGATCATCTCTTGGAACGCAGTGTGAAAGGCAGCAAACTGTTGCCTTCGTTGGATAGAGAGGTTGGCAAGTCTGTCAACTGTGCCCCGACCCGAGTTCTGCAAAGTCTTCGGTGTGATGCCAGGGGCTCTCAGGGCTGACCCTGAGCTGCAATGTAACAAGCTCTGTGCTGACTGTTCATTCTCCGCTTACATACCTGCCGTCTCTCCCTGCCCAGCAGAAACTCGACTTTAGATGCCGTCCGGGAAATGAACGGTTTCCTCCTGAAGCCTGCTAGTCTTTTGGCAGGTTCAAGGACACCCAGATCTAGCTGGCGCCTTAAAACGCCTATGTCACTCGGACAGTGCTCATCTCCCTGCGCAAGATATTATTCTGAGAAGGTACCACAGTGCTTCTTGTGTCTCTTCTGGTGCTTGAGGAACTACACGTACGTGGGGCTGCGTTCAACTTTGATGCCGGGACCTTAGGAGAAACGTTGGATTGTCCCTAGTTGAACGAAGAATCCTCGTAGCCTCCAAGGTGCCGAAACACAGCGTTCCGCTAGTCTTCCCTTGCATGCTGGAACGTGTCTCAAAGGAAAGGGTGCTAGGCAAGAAAGAAGAAAGCTCTTTCCACTTCCTTGCCTGAGGCGTGCCAGAGCCCCCTTCGCATAAAGGGCAGACCACGCTGGTCACGAAGATCCAAACAAGGTCCGGGAACGGCATCCACAGGGCCTGCAGGCATGCAGCATTTGCCCAGAAGCCTTAGTCAAAGCAGTGGCTTGACGCTAGGGTGCTGGTTCAGGACTCCTAGGACTCCTGGGTCCTCACCACCTCGCATGGAGAAACACTGTGTACCCAACGTGTACCCAATTCTCAGGGGACCCAACCAAATACAGGTACCTGGGCCCTTCGGATCGTTTCTCTGCAAGAAGAATGAAAGGCGACCCTCTGCTCCCTTCGCTGCCCGTCTAGACTGCCGAGCTTTCAAAAGTCCTCCCGAACACAGGCCTAGCAGGTCTTCGGTGTTATGCCAATGATCCCCACGGCTGAACCACTGCTGCTATGAAGAAACACTGTGTTTACGGTTCATGCTGGGAACACCTCCCTGCCGCCTCTCTGTCTCTCTGTCTCTCTGTCTCTCTCTCTGTCTCTCTGTCTCTCTCTCTCTGTCTCTGCCAAGCAGAAGGTCGACTTCAGAGGCAGCCTGACAAACGTACAATGTGCCCCTGAACGCTACCCCAGGTTTTGTAAGACACAAGGACAGTTTGGCCCATCCCCGGGAATTACGTCGTTGAGGCCATTCAGCCCACGCAGGACTACCCTGGTGCCAAAGTCTTATCAGCGAAGGTCCAGGGTGCTGCTTGAGTCTCTTTTTGTTGGTCAGAAACTACAAGTGCATGTGCTGGGTTCAACTTTGATATTGGTTACCTAAATAAAGCCAAGAGCATTAGTTTCCCGGCGGGAGAGCTGAAAGTGCGGCCTCAAAGTGTCCTGAGAAACAGTGCGGTTCCTCGTGTTCTCTTCACAAGTAGAATGGCTATGTGCGGGGAAAGGGAGTTTGCCTAGAGAGACACTCTGTTTACTACGCCGTGCAGGAGGCCTCCGGTCACCCTCTATCCATCAACGGAACACTCTACTGTTCCACAACGACCCAAGTGAGGTCCAGGTAGTCCCTCCACGAATTGACGCGTGCAGAGGTTTTCCAGGAAACCTTAGGCGAGTAGTGCATTGAAGTTAGTATGCCTTTCCTAGGGTCCCTGCTGCCTCACCACGTCCCTTGGAAGAACACTGTGTACCGAAACTCTTCTTGGCCCCCTGAGCACCTTTCCGCTGTCAAAGTCCTCCGGATGACCTCTTTGAATGCAGACTGAGAAGCGACAAAGTCTCCTCTTTGCTGTAGAGCTAGATAGCCACGACATTCAAAAGTGCCCCTGAACAGAGGTGTAGAAGGTCCTAGGTGGCATGCCGGGGGCTCCCACTGCTGACGCTGAGGAGCCATGGGAGGCATGGTGCGTAGTGTTCATCCTTGGGTGTACTTACCTACCGGCTCTTCCTGGCAAGCTGTAACTCGACCTTTGATGCAGTCTGGAAAATGGACAGTTTCCCCCCCGAACACTGCTAGGCTTTTGGCAGGTTCAGGGAGCACCTAGATCTGATACCTAGCACCTTTAAGAGTTCATGCCATTCGCACAGCGCACAACCAACTCCCTGGCTACAAAATTATTCAGAGAAGGTGCCACCGTCCTCCTTGGGTCCCCTTTGGTTCCTGAGAAACTACACGCACGTGGGCTGTGTGCAACTCTGAGACCGGGACCCTTAGAGAACTGTAGTACCTCCCAACGGGAAAGAAGGATCGTTCAGCGTGAAAGCTGCCTGAAATACAGTGCTCTGTCAGCCCATTCTTGCATGCTGGAACGTCTTTGGAAGGAAAGTGGACTTCTCTTGAGCGCGGCGGTGGGTTTCCGCTTCCATTCCTGGGGCATCCCAGAGCCGCCTTTACCCAGAAGGAACACGACACTGAGCGCCAAGCTGAAGGCAAGGTCCAGGAATTGCATCCACAAATGCCAGGCAGGCGTGCAGCATTTCCCAGGGAGCCCTACTCAAAGCAGTGGCTAAACGCTAGTGGGCTTTTCAGGACTCCTGGGACTCCCGCGCCCTCACCACGTCTCACGGCAACACCGTGTGTACCGGTTGTCACGTCTTAGGCGACCTACCGACGTACAGGCACCTAGGCCCTTCGCATCGTCTCTTGGAACGGAGAGTGAATTCAAGGCAAAACACTGCTCTCTTTGTTGCGCCGTTGGATTGCCCATCTTTCAAAAGTCCTCCCGAACACGGGTCTGGCAGGTCTTCGGTGGACCGCAAGCGGTCCCCGCTGCTGAACCAGGACGGCAATGCAAACACCCCCTGCTTAGCGTTCGCACTGGGAACACGAAGCTGCCCTCGCTTGCCAAGCAGACCGTCGACTTTAGGCGCAGCCTGACAAACGGACTTGTTGCCCCTGCAACACTGCCTGAGCTCTGGTAGGATAAAAGGACACTTTTTGGCCTCACCTAAGGAATTCCGTCGGTCACGCCTTTCAGCTCCCTGTGTGCCAAAGTTTTATCAGGGAAGGTCCAGGGTGCTCCTTGAGTCTCTTTTCGCCGGTCAGAAGCTACACGTACGTGTGCTGCGTCAAGTCTGACCGAGGGGCCTAATGAGAAAAGCATTATTTTCCCAACGGGAAAGCAGGACACTTGCGGCCTCAGATTTAAGTGAAAAACAGCGTTGTTGCCCGAGCCCTCTTCACAGTGGTAATGCCGAGTGATTGAACGGCAGGTTTCCCAGGCTAACAGACAGTTTCCTACTCGTTACAGGAGGCCTCCAGCAGCCCTTGTTCACCTAACGGGAAAGCCAGACCTGTCCCCCAGGCTCAACGTAATGTCAGCGTTTCCAACGCACGACTTGACGTGTACAAACGATTTCCATGAACCCTTAGGGAAAGCAGCGCATTAACGCTGGAATGCTTCTCCCAGGACTCCCTCTGCCCCACCATGTCCCTTTGGAGGAACACTGTGCACCCAATGACTCCTGTTGACCGACTGAGCACCGTTCGGCGACCCAGGTACCTCCGGATCATCTCTTGGAACGCAGTGTGAAAGGCAGCAAACTGTTGCCTTCGTTGGATAGAGAGGTTGGCAAGTCTGTCAACTGTGCCCCGACCCGAGTTCTGCAAAGTCTTCGGTGTGATGCCAGGGGCTCTCAGGGCTGACCCTGAGCTGCAATGTAACAAGCTCTGTGCTGACTGTTCATTCTCCGCTTACATACCTGCCGTCTCTCCCTGCCCAGCAGAAACTCGACTTTAGATGCCGTCCGGGAAATGAACGGTTTCCTCCTGAAGCCTGCTAGTCTTTTGGCAGGTTCAAGGACACCCAGATCTAGCTGGCGCCTTAAAACGCCTATGTCACTCGGACAGTGCTCATCTCCCTGCGCAAGATATTATTCTGAGAAGGTACCACAGTGCTTCTTGTGTCTCTTCTGGTGCTTGAGGAACTACACGTACGTGGGGCTGCGTTCAACTTTGATGCCGGGACCTTAGGAGAAACGTTGGATTGTCCCTAGTTGAACGAAGAATCCTCGTAGCCTCCAAGGTGCCGAAACACAGCGTTCCGCTAGTCTTCCCTTGCATGCTGGAACGTGTCTCAAAGGAAAGGGTGCTAGGCAAGAAAGAAGAAAGCTCTTTCCACTTCCTTGCCTGAGGCGTGCCAGAGCCCCCTTCGCATAAAGGGCAGACCACGCTGGTCACGAAGATCCAAACAAGGTCCGGGAACGGCATCCACAGGGCCTGCAGGCATGCAGCATTTGCCCAGAAGCCTTAGTCAAAGCAGTGGCTTGACGCTAGGGTGCTGGTTCAGGACTCCTAGGACTCCTGGGTCCTCACCACCTCGCATGGAGAAACACTGTGTACCCAACGTGTACCCAATTCTCAGGGGACCCAACCAAATACAGGTACCTGGGCCCTTCGGATCGTTTCTCTGCAAGAAGAATGAAAGGCGACCCTCTGCTCCCTTCGCTGCCCGTCTAGACTGCCGAGCTTTCAAAAGTCCTCCCGAACACAGGCCTAGCAGGTCTTCGGTGTTATGCCAATGATCCCCACGGCTGAACCACTGCTGCTATGAAGAAACACTGTGTTTACGGTTCATGCTGGGAACACCTCCCTGCCGCCTCTCTGTCTCTCTGTCTCTCTGTCTCTCTCTCTGTCTCTCTGTCTCTCTCTCTCTGTCTCTGCCAAGCAGAAGGTCGACTTCAGAGGCAGCCTGACAAACGTACAATGTGCCCCTGAACGCTACCCCAGGTTTTGTAAGACACAAGGACAGTTTGGCCCATCCCCGGGAATTACGTCGTTGAGGCCATTCAGCCCACGCAGGACTACCCTGGTGCCAAAGTCTTATCAGCGAAGGTCCAGGGTGCTGCTTGAGTCTCTTTTTGTTGGTCAGAAACTACAAGTGCATGTGCTGGGTTCAACTTTGATATTGGTTACCTAAATAAAGCCAAGAGCATTAGTTTCCCGGCGGGAGAGCTGAAAGTGCGGCCTCAAAGTGTCCTGAGAAACAGTGCGGTTCCTCGTGTTCTCTTCACAAGTAGAATGGCTATGTGCGGGGAAAGGGAGTTTGCCTAGAGAGACACTCTGTTTACTACGCCGTGCAGGAGGCCTCCGGTCACCCTCTATCCATCAACGGAACACTCTACTGTTCCACAACGACCCAAGTGAGGTCCAGGTAGTCCCTCCACGAATTGACGCGTGCAGAGGTTTTCCAGGAAACCTTAGGCGAGTAGTGCATTGAAGTTAGTATGCCTTTCCTAGGGTCCCCGCTGCCTCACCACGTCCCTTGGAAGAACACTGTGTACCGAAACTCTTCTTGGCCCCCTGAGCACCTTTCCGCTGTCAAAGTCCTCCGGATGACCTCTTTGAATGCAGACTGAGAAGCGACAAAGTCTCCTCTTTGCTGTAGAGCTAGATAGCCACGACATTCAAAAGTGCCCCTGAACAGAGGTGTAGAAGGTCCTAGGTGGCATGCCGGGGGCTCCCACTGCTGACGCTGAGGAGCCATGGGAGGCATGGTGCGTAGTGTTCATCCTTGGGTGTACTTACCTACCGGCTCTTCCTGGCAAGCTGTAACTCGACCTTTGATGCAGTCTGGAAAATGGACAGTTTCCCCCCCGAACACTGCTAGGCTTTTGGCAGGTTCAGGGAGCACCTAGATCTGATACCTAGCACCTTTAAGAGTTCATGCCATTCGCACAGCGCACAACCAACTCCCTGGCTACAAAATTATTCAGAGAAGGTGCCACCGTCCTCCTTGGGTCCCCTTTGGTTCCTGAGAAACTACACGCACGTGGGCTGTGTGCAACTCTGAGACCGGGACCCTTAGAGAACTGTAGTACCTCCCAACGGGAAAGAAGGATCGTTCAGCGTGAAAGCTGCCTGAAATACAGTGCTCTGTCAGCCCATTCTTGCATGCTGGAACGTCTTTGGAAGGAAAGTGGACTTCTCTTGAGCGCGGCGGTGGGTTTCCGCTTCCATTCCTGGGGCATCCCAGAGCCGCCTTTACCCAGAAGGAACACGACACTGAGCGCCAAGCTGAAGGCAAGGTCCAGGAATTGCATCCACAAATGCCAGGCAGGCGTGCAGCATTTCCCAGGGAGCCCTACTCAAAGCAGTGGCTAAACGCTAGTGGGCTTTTCAGGACTCCTGGGACTCCCGCGCCCTCACCACGTCTCACGGCAACACCGTGTGTACCGGTTGTCACGTCTTAGGCGACCTACCGACGTACAGGCACCTAGGCCCTTCGCATCGTCTCTTGGAACGGAGAGTGAATTCAAGGCAAAACACTGCTCTCTTTGTTGCGCCGTTGGATTGCCCATCTTTCAAAAGTCCTCCCGAACACGGGTCTGGCAGGTCTTCGGTGGACCGCAAGCGGTCCCCGCTGCTGAACCAGGACGGCAATGCAAACACCCCCTGCTTAGCGTTCGCACTGGGAACACGAAGCTGCCCTCGCTTGCCAAGCAGACCGTCGACTTTAGGCGCAGCCTGACAAACGGACTTGTTGCCCCTGCAACACTGCCTGAGCTCTGGTAGGATAAAAGGACACTTTTTGGCCTCACCTAAGGAATTCCGTCGGTCACGCCTTTCAGCTCCCTGTGTGCCAAAGTTTTATCAGGGAAGGTCCAGGGTGCTCCTTGAGTCTCTTTTCGCCGGTCAGAAGCTACACGTACGTGTGCTGCGTCAAGTCTGACCGAGGGGCCTAATGAGAAAAGCATTATTTTCCCAACGGGAAAGCAGGACACTTGCGGCCTCAGATTTAAGTGAAAAACAGCGTTGTTGCCCGAGCCCTCTTCACAGTGGTAATGCCGAGTGATTGAACGGCAGGTTTCCCAGGCTAACAGACAGTTTCCTACTCGTTACAGGAGGCCTCCAGCAGCCCTTGTTCACCTAACGGGAAAGCCAGACCTGTCCCCCAGGCTCAACGTAATGTCAGCGTTTCCAACGCACGACTTGACGTGTACAAACGATTTCCATGAACCCTTAGGGAAAGCAGCGCATTAACGCTGGAATGCTTCTCCCAGGACTCCCTCTGCCCCACCATGTCCCTTTGGAGGAACACTGTGCACCCAATGACTCCTGTTGACCGACTGAGCACCGTTCGGCGACCCAGGTACCTCCGGATCATCTCTTGGAACGCAGTGTGAAAGGCAGCAAACTGTTGCCTTCGTTGGATAGAGAGGTTGGCAAGTCTGTCAACTGTGCCCCGACCCGAGTTCTGCAAAGTCTTCGGTGTGATGCCAGGGGCTCTCAGGGCTGACCCTGAGCTGCAATGTAACAAGCTCTGTGCTGACTGTTCATTCTCCGCTTACATACCTGCCGTCTCTCCCTGCCCAGCAGAAACTCGACTTTAGATGCCGTCCGGGAAATGAACGGTTTCCTCCTGAAGCCTGCTAGTCTTTTGGCAGGTTCAAGGACACCCAGATCTAGCTGGCGCCTTAAAACGCCTATGTCACTCGGACAGTGCTCATCTCCCTGCGCAAGATATTATTCTGAGAAGGTACCACAGTGCTTCTTGTGTCTCTTCTGGTGCTTGAGGAACTACACGTACGTGGGGCTGCATTCAACTTTGATGCCGGGACCTTAGGAGAAACGTTGGATTGTCCCTAGTTGAACGAAGAATCCTCGTAGCCTCCAAGGTGCCGAAACACAGCGTTCCGCTAGTCTTCCCTTGCATGCTGGAACGTGTCTCAAAGGAAAGGGTGCTAGGCAAGAAAGAAGAAAGCTCTTTCCACTTCCTTGCCTGAGGCGTGCCAGAGCCCCCTTCGCATAAAGGGCAGACCACGCTGGTCACGAAGATCCAAACAAGGTCCGGGAACGGCATCCACAGGGCCTGCAGGCATGCAGCATTTGCCCAGAAGCCTTAGTCAAAGCAGTGGCTTGACGCTAGGGTGCTGGTTCAGGACTCCTAGGACTCCTGGGTCCTCACCACCTCGCATGGAGAAACACTGTGTACCCAACGTGTACCCAATTCTCAGGGGACCCAACCAAATACAGGTACCTGGGCCCTTCGGATCGTTTCTCTGCAAGAAGAATGAAAGGCGACCCTCTGCTCCCTTCGCTGCCCGTCTAGACTGCCGAGCTTTCAAAAGTCCTCCCGAACACAGGCCTAGCAGGTCTTCGGTGTTATGCCAATGATCCCCACGGCTGAACCACTGCTGCTATGAAGAAACACTGTGTTTACGGTTCATGCTGGGAACACCTCCCTGCCGCCTCTCTGTCTCTCTGTCTCTCTGTCTCTCTCTCTGTCTCTCTGTCTCTCTCTCTCTGTCTCTGCCAAGCAGAAGGTCGACTTCAGAGGCAGCCTGACAAACGTACAATGTGCCCCTGAACGCTACCCCAGGTTTTGTAAGACACAAGGACAGTTTGGCCCATCCCCGGGAATTACGTCGTTGAGGCCATTCAGCCCACGCAGGACTACCCTGGTGCCAAAGTCTTATCAGCGAAGGTCCAGGGTGCTGCTTGAGTCTCTTTTTGTTGGTCAGAAACTACAAGTGCATGTGCTGGGTTCAACTTTGATATTGGTTACCTAAATAAAGCCAAGAGCATTAGTTTCCCGGCGGGAGAGCTGAAAGTGCGGCCTCAAAGTGTCCTGAGAAACAGTGCGGTTCCTCGTGTTCTCTTCACAAGTAGAATGGCTATGTGCGGGGAAAGGGAGTTTGCCTAGAGAGACACTCTGTTTACTACGCCGTGCAGGAGGCCTCCGGTCACCCTCTATCCATCAACGGAACACTCTACTGTTCCACAACGACCCAAGTGAGGTCCAGGTAGTCCCTCCACGAATTGACGCGTGCAGAGGTTTTCCAGGAAACCTTAGGCGAGTAGTGCATTGAAGTTAGTATGCCTTTCCTAGGGTCCCCGCTGCCTCACCACGTCCCTTGGAAGAACACTGTGTACCGAAACTCTTCTTGGCCCCCTGAGCACCTTTCCGCTGTCAAAGTCCTCCGGATGACCTCTTTGAATGCAGACTGAGAAGCGACAAAGTCTCCTCTTTGCTGTAGAGCTAGATAGCCACGACATTCAAAAGTGCCCCTGAACAGAGGTGTAGAAGGTCCTAGGTGGCATGCCGGGGGCTCCCACTGCTGACGCTGAGGAGCCATGGGAGGCATGGTGCGTAGTGTTCATCCTTGGGTGTACTTACCTACCGGCTCTTCCTGGCAAGCTGTAACTCGACCTTTGATGCAGTCTGGAAAATGGACAGTTTCCCCCCCGAACACTGCTAGGCTTTTGGCAGGTTCAGGGAGCACCTAGATCTGATACCTAGCACCTTTAAGAGTTCATGCCATTCGCACAGCGCACAACCAACTCCCTGGCTACAAAATTATTCAGAGAAGGTGCCACCGTCCTCCTTGGGTCCCCTTTGGTTCCTGAGAAACTACACGCACGTGGGCTGTGTGCAACTCTGAGACCGGGACCCTTAGAGAACTGTAGTACCTCCCAACGGGAAAGAAGGATCGTTCAGCGTGAAAGCTGCCTGAAATACAGTGCTCTGTCAGCCCATTCTTGCATGCTGGAACGTCTTTGGAAGGAAAGTGGACTTCTCTTGAGCGCGGCGGTGGGTTTCCGCTTCCATTCCTGGGGCATCCCAGAGCCGCCTTTACCCAGAAGGAACACGACACTGAGCGCCAAGCTGAAGGCAAGGTCCAGGAATTGCATCCACAAATGCCAGGCAGGCGTGCAGCATTTCCCAGGGAGCCCTACTCAAAGCAGTGGCTAAACGCTAGTGGGCTTTTCAGGACTCCTGGGACTCCCGCGCCCTCACCACGTCTCACGGCAACACCGTGTGTACCGGTTGTCACGTCTTAGGCGACCTACCGACGTACAGGCACCTAGGCCCTTCGCATCGTCTCTTGGAACGGAGAGTGAATTCAAGGCAAAACACTGCTCTCTTTGTTGCGCCGTTGGATTGCCCATCTTTCAAAAGTCCTCCCGAACACGGGTCTGGCAGGTCTTCGGTGGACCGCAAGCGGTCCCCGCTGCTGAACCAGGACGGCAATGCAAACACCCCCTGCTTAGCGTTCGCACTGGGAACACGAAGCTGCCCTCGCTTGCCAAGCAGACCGTCGACTTTAGGCGCAGCCTGACAAACGGACTTGTTGCCCCTGCAACACTGCCTGAGCTCTGGTAGGATAAAAGGACACTTTTTGGCCTCACCTAAGGAATTCCGTCGGTCACGCCTTTCAGCTCCCTGTGTGCCAAAGTTTTATCAGGGAAGGTCCAGGGTGCTCCTTGAGTCTCTTTTCGCCGGTCAGAAGCTACACGTACGTGTGCTGCGTCAAGTCTGACCGAGGGGCCTAATGAGAAAAGCATTATTTTCCCAACGGGAAAGCAGGACACTTGCGGCCTCAGATTTAAGTGAAAAACAGCGTTGTTGCCCGAGCCCTCTTCACAGTGGTAATGCCGAGTGATTGAACGGCAGGTTTCCCAGGCTAACAGACAGTTTCCTACTCGTTACAGGAGGCCTCCAGCAGCCCTTGTTCACCTAACGGGAAAGCCAGACCTGTCCCCCAGGCTCAACGTAATGTCAGCGTTTCCAACGCACGACTTGACGTGTACAAACGATTTCCATGAACCCTTAGGGAAAGCAGCGCATTAACGCTGGAATGCTTCTCCCAGGACTCCCTCTGCCCCACCATGTCCCTTTGGAGGAACACTGTGCACCCAATGACTCCTGTTGACCGACTGAGCACCGTTCGGCGACCCAGGTACCTCCGGATCATCTCTTGGAACGCAGTGTGAAAGGCAGCAAACTGTTGCCTTCGTTGGATAGAGAGGTTGGCAAGTCTGTCAACTGTGCCCCGACCCGAGTTCTGCAAAGTCTTCGGTGTGATGCCAGGGGCTCTCAGGGCTGACCCTGAGCTGCAATGTAACAAGCTCTGTGCTGACTGTTCATTCTCCGCTTACATACCTGCCGTCTCTCCCTGCCCAGCAGAAACTCGACTTTAGATGCCGTCCGGGAAATGAACGGTTTCCTCCTGAAGCCTGCTAGTCTTTTGGCAGGTTCAAGGACACCCAGATCTAGCTGGCGCCTTAAAACGCCTATGTCACTCGGACAGTGCTCATCTCCCTGCGCAAGATATTATTCTGAGAAGGTACCACAGTGCTTCTTGTGTCTCTTCTGGTGCTTGAGGAACTACACGTACGTGGGGCTGCGTTCAACTTTGATGCCGGGACCTTAGGAGAAACGTTGGATTGTCCCTAGTTGAACGAAGAATCCTCGTAGCCTCCAAGGTGCCGAAACACAGCGTTCCGCTAGTCTTCCCTTGCATGCTGGAACGTGTCTCAAAGGAAAGGGTGCTAGGCAAGAAAGAAGAAAGCTCTTTCCACTTCCTTGCCTGAGGCGTGCCAGAGCCCCCTTCGCATAAAGGGCAGACCACGCTGGTCACGAAGATCCAAACAAGGTCCGGGAACGGCATCCACAGGGCCTGCAGGCATGCAGCATTTGCCCAGAAGCCTTAGTCAAAGCAGTGGCTTGACGCTAGGGTGCTGGTTCAGGACTCCTAGGACTCCTGGGTCCTCACCACCTCGCATGGAGAAACACTGTGTACCCAACGTGTACCCAATTCTCAGGGGACCCAACCAAATACAGGTACCTGGGCCCTTCGGATCGTTTCTCTGCAAGAAGAATGAAAGGCGACCCTCTGCTCCCTTCGCTGCCCGTCTAGACTGCCGAGCTTTCAAAAGTCCTCCCGAACACAGGCCTAGCAGGTCTTCGGTGTTATGCCAATGATCCCCACGGCTGAACCACTGCTGCTATGAAGAAACACTGTGTTTACGGTTCATGCTGGGAACACCTCCCTGCCGCCTCTCTGTCTCTCTGTCTCTCTGTCTCTCTCTCTGTCTCTCTGTCTCTCTCTCTCTGTCTCTGCCAAGCAGAAGGTCGACTTCAGAGGCAGCCTGACAAACGTACAATGTGCCCCTGAACGCTACCCCAGGTTTTGTAAGACACAAGGACAGTTTGGCCCATCCCCGGGAATTACGTCGTTGAGGCCATTCAGCCCACGCAGGACTACCCTGGTGCCAAAGTCTTATCAGCGAAGGTCCAGGGTGCTGCTTGAGTCTCTTTTTGTTGGTCAGAAACTACAAGTGCATGTGCTGGGTTCAACTTTGATATTGGTTACCTAAATAAAGCCAAGAGCATTAGTTTCCCGGCGGGAGAGCTGAAAGTGCGGCCTCAAAGTGTCCTGAGAAACAGTGCGGTTCCTCGTGTTCTCTTCACAAGTAGAATGGCTATGTGCGGGGAAAGGGAGTTTGCCTAGAGAGACACTCTGTTTACTACGCCGTGCAGGAGGCCTCCGGTCACCCTCTATCCATCAACGGAACACTCTACTGTTCCACAACGACCCAAGTGAGGTCCAGGTAGTCCCTCCACGAATTGACGCGTGCAGAGGTTTTCCAGGAAACCTTAGGCGAGTAGTGCATTGAAGTTAGTATGCCTTTCCTAGGGTCCCCGCTGCCTCACCACGTCCCTTGGAAGAACACTGTGTACCGAAACTCTTCTTGGCCCCCTGAGCACCTTTCCGCTGTCAAAGTCCTCCGGATGACCTCTTTGAATGCAGACTGAGAAGCGACAAAGTCTCCTCTTTGCTGTAGAGCTAGATAGCCACGACATTCAAAAGTGCCCCTGAACAGAGGTGTAGAAGGTCCTAGGTGGCATGCCGGGGGCTCCCACTGCTGACGCTGAGGAGCCATGGGAGGCATGGTGCGTAGTGTTCATCCTTGGGTGTACTTACCTACCGGCTCTTCCTGGCAAGCTGTAACTCGACCTTTGATGCAGTCTGGAAAATGGACAGTTTCCCCCCCGAACACTGCTAGGCTTTTGGCAGGTTCAGGGAGCACCTAGATCTGATACCTAGCACCTTTAAGAGTTCATGCCATTCGCACAGCGCACAACCAACTCCCTGGCTACAAAATTATTCAGAGAAGGTGCCACCGTCCTCCTTGGGTCCCCTTTGGTTCCTGAGAAACTACACGCACGTGGGCTGTGTGCAACTCTGAGACCGGGACCCTTAGAGAACTGTAGTACCTCCCAACGGGAAAGAAGGATCGTTCAGCGTGAAAGCTGCCTGAAATACAGTGCTCTGTCAGCCCATTCTTGCATGCTGGAACGTCTTTGGAAGGAAAGTGGACTTCTCTTGAGCGCGGCGGTGGGTTTCCGCTTCCATTCCTGGGGCATCCCAGAGCCGCCTTTACCCAGAAGGAACACGACACTGAGCGCCAAGCTGAAGGCAAGGTCCAGGAATTGCATCCACAAATGCCAGGCAGGCGTGCAGCATTTCCCAGGGAGCCCTACTCAAAGCAGTGGCTAAACGCTAGTGGGCTTTTCAGGACTCCTGGGACTCCCGCGCCCTCACCACGTCTCACGGCAACACCGTGTGTACCGGTTGTCACGTCTTAGGCGACCTACCGACGTACAGGCACCTAGGCCCTTCGCATCGTCTCTTGGAACGGAGAGTGAATTCAAGGCAAAACACTGCTCTCTTTGTTGCGCCGTTGGATTGCCCATCTTTCAAAAGTCCTCCCGAACACGGGTCTGGCAGGTCTTCGGTGGACCGCAAGCGGTCCCCGCTGCTGAACCAGGACGGCAATGCAAACACCCCCTGCTTAGCGTTCGCACTGGGAACACGAAGCTGCCCTCGCTTGCCAAGCAGACCGTCGACTTTAGGCGCAGCCTGACAAACGGACTTGTTGCCCCTGCAACACTGCCTGAGCTCTGGTAGGATAAAAGGACACTTTTTGGCCTCACCTAAGGAATTCCGTCGGTCACGCCTTTCAGCTCCCTGTGTGCCAAAGTTTTATCAGGGAAGGTCCAGGGTGCTCCTTGAGTCTCTTTTCGCCGGTCAGAAGCTACACGTACGTGTGCTGCGTCAAGTCTGACCGAGGGGCCTAATGAGAAAAGCATTATTTTCCCAACGGGAAAGCAGGACACTTGCGGCCTCAGATTTAAGTGAAAAACAGCGTTGTTGCCCGAGCCCTCTTCACAGTGGTAATGCCGAGTGATTGAACGGCAGGTTTCCCAGGCTAACAGACAGTTTCCTACTCGTTACAGGAGGCCTCCAGCAGCCCTTGTTCACCTAACGGGAAAGCCAGACCTGTCCCCCAGGCTCAACGTAATGTCAGCGTTTCCAACGCACGACTTGACGTGTACAAACGATTTCCATGAACCCTTAGGGAAAGCAGCGCATTAACGCTGGAATGCTTCTCCCAGGACTCCCTCTGCCCCACCATGTCCCTTTGGAGGAACACTGTGCACCCAATGACTCCTGTTGACCGACTGAGCACCGTTCGGCGACCCAGGTACCTCCGGATCATCTCTTGGAACGCAGTGTGAAAGGCAGCAAACTGTTGCCTTCGTTGGATAGAGAGGTTGGCAAGTCTGTCAACTGTGCCCCGACCCGAGTTCTGCAAAGTCTTCGGTGTGATGCCAGGGGCTCTCAGGGCTGACCCTGAGCTGCAATGTAACAAGCTCTGTGCTGACTGTTCATTCTCCGCTTACATACCTGCCGTCTCTCCCTGCCCAGCAGAAACTCGACTTTAGATGCCGTCCGGGAAATGAACGGTTTCCTCCTGAAGCCTGCTAGTCTTTTGGCAGGTTCAAGGACACCCAGATCTAGCTGGCGCCTTAAAACGCCTATGTCACTCGGACAGTGCTCATCTCCCTGCGCAAGATATTATTCTGAGAAGGTACCACAGTGCTTCTTGTGTCTCTTCTGGTGCTTGAGGAACTACACGTACGTGGGGCTGCGTTCAACTTTGATGCCGGGACCTTAGGAGAAACGTTGGATTGTCCCTAGTTGAACGAAGAATCCTCGTAGCCTCCAAGGTGCCGAAACACAGCGTTCCGCTAGTCTTCCCTTGCATGCTGGAACGTGTCTCAAAGGAAAGGGTGCTAGGCAAGAAAGAAGAAAGCTCTTTCCACTTCCTTGCCTGAGGCGTGCCAGAGCCCCCTTCGCATAAAGGGCAGACCACGCTGGTCACGAAGATCCAAACAAGGTCCGGGAACGGCATCCACAGGGCCTGCAGGCATGCAGCATTTGCCCAGAAGCCTTAGTCAAAGCAGTGGCTTGACGCTAGGGTGCTGGTTCAGGACTCCTAGGACTCCTGGGTCCTCACCACCTCGCATGGAGAAACACTGTGTACCCAACGTGTACCCAATTCTCAGGGGACCCAACCAAATACAGGTACCTGGGCCCTTCGGATCGTTTCTCTGCAAGAAGAATGAAAGGCGACCCTCTGCTCCCTTCGCTGCCCGTCTAGACTGCCGAGCTTTCAAAAGTCCTCCCGAACACAGGCCTAGCAGGTCTTCGGTGTTATGCCAATGATCCCCACGGCTGAACCACTGCTGCTATGAAGAAACACTGTGTTTACGGTTCATGCTGGGAACACCTCCCTGCCGCCTCTCTGTCTCTCTGTCTCTCTGTCTCTCTCTCTGTCTCTCTGTCTCTCTCTCTCTGTCTCTGCCAAGCAGAAGGTCGACTTCAGAGGCAGCCTGACAAACGTACAATGTGCCCCTGAACGCTACCCCAGGTTTTGTAAGACACAAGGACAGTTTGGCCCATCCCCGGGAATTACGTCGTTGAGGCCATTCAGCCCACGCAGGACTACCCTGGTGCCAAAGTCTTATCAGCGAAGGTCCAGGGTGCTGCTTGAGTCTCTTTTTGTTGGTCAGAAACTACAAGTGCATGTGCTGGGTTCAACTTTGATATTGGTTACCTAAATAAAGCCAAGAGCATTAGTTTCCCGGCGGGAGAGCTGAAAGTGCGGCCTCAAAGTGTCCTGAGAAACAGTGCGGTTCCTCGTGTTCTCTTCACAAGTAGAATGGCTATGTGCGGGGAAAGGGAGTTTGCCTAGAGAGACACTCTGTTTACTACGCCGTGCAGGAGGCCTCCGGTCACCCTCTATCCATCAACGGAACACTCTACTGTTCCACAACGACCCAAGTGAGGTCCAGGTAGTCCCTCCACGAATTGACGCGTGCAGAGGTTTTCCAGGAAACCTTAGGCGAGTAGTGCATTGAAGTTAGTATGCCTTTCCTAGGGTCCCCGCTGCCTCACCACGTCCCTTGGAAGAACACTGTGTACCGAAACTCTTCTTGGCCCCCTGAGCACCTTTCCGCTGTCAAAGTCCTCCGGATGACCTCTTTGAATGCAGACTGAGAAGCGACAAAGTCTCCTCTTTGCTGTAGAGCTAGATAGCCACGACATTCAAAAGTGCCCCTGAACAGAGGTGTAGAAGGTCCTAGGTGGCATGCCGGGGGCTCCCACTGCTGACGCTGAGGAGCCATGGGAGGCATGGTGCGTAGTGTTCATCCTTGGGTGTACTTACCTACCGGCTCTTCCTGGCAAGCTGTAACTCGACCTTTGATGCAGTCTGGAAAATGGACAGTTTCCCCCCCGAACACTGCTAGGCTTTTGGCAGGTTCAGGGAGCACCTAGATCTGATACCTAGCACCTTTAAGAGTTCATGCCATTCGCACAGCGCACAACCAACTCCCTGGCTACAAAATTATTCAGAGAAGGTGCCACCGTCCTCCTTGGGTCCCCTTTGGTTCCTGAGAAACTACACGCACGTGGGCTGTGTGCAACTCTGAGACCGGGACCCTTAGAGAACTGTAGTACCTCCCAACGGGAAAGAAGGATCGTTCAGCGTGAAAGCTGCCTGAAATACAGTGCTCTGTCAGCCCATTCTTGCATGCTGGAACGTCTTTGGAAGGAAAGTGGACTTCTCTTGAGCGCGGCGGTGGGTTTCCGCTTCCATTCCTGGGGCATCCCAGAGCCGCCTTTACCCAGAAGGAACACGACACTGAGCGCCAAGCTGAAGGCAAGGTCCAGGAATTGCATCCACAAATGCCAGGCAGGCGTGCAGCATTTCCCAGGGAGCCCTACTCAAAGCAGTGGCTAAACGCTAGTGGGCTTTTCAGGACTCCTGGGACTCCCGCGCCCTCACCACGTCTCACGGCAACACCGTGTGTACCGGTTGTCACGTCTTAGGCGACCTACCGACGTACAGGCACCTAGGCCCTTCGCATCGTCTCTTGGAACGGAGAGTGAATTCAAGGCAAAACACTGCTCTCTTTGTTGCGCCGTTGGATTGCCCATCTTTCAAAAGTCCTCCCGAACACGGGTCTGGCAGGTCTTCGGTGGACCGCAAGCGGTCCCCGCTGCTGAACCAGGACGGCAATGCAAACACCCCCTGCTTAGCGTTCGCACTGGGAACACGAAGCTGCCCTCGCTTGCCAAGCAGACCGTCGACTTTAGGCGCAGCCTGACAAACGGACTTGTTGCCCCTGCAACACTGCCTGAGCTCTGGTAGGATAAAAGGACACTTTTTGGCCTCACCTAAGGAATTCCGTCGGTCACGCCTTTCAGCTCCCTGTGTGCCAAAGTTTTATCAGGGAAGGTCCAGGGTGCTCCTTGAGTCTCTTTTCGCCGGTCAGAAGCTACACGTACGTGTGCTGCGTCAAGTCTGACCGAGGGGCCTAATGAGAAAAGCATTATTTTCCCAACGGGAAAGCAGGACACTTGCGGCCTCAGATTTAAGTGAAAAACAGCGTTGTTGCCCGAGCCCTCTTCACAGTGGTAATGCCGAGTGATTGAACGGCAGGTTTCCCAGGCTAACAGACAGTTTCCTACTCGTTACAGGAGGCCTCCAGCAGCCCTTGTTCACCTAACGGGAAAGCCAGACCTGTCCCCCAGGCTCAACGTAATGTCAGCGTTTCCAACGCACGACTTGACGTGTACAAACGATTTCCATGAACCCTTAGGGAAAGCAGCGCATTAACGCTGGAATGCTTCTCCCAGGACTCCCTCTGCCCCACCATGTCCCTTTGGAGGAACACTGTGCACCCAATGACTCCTGTTGACCGACTGAGCACCGTTCGGCGACCCAGGTACCTCCGGATCATCTCTTGGAACGCAGTGTGAAAGGCAGCAAACTGTTGCCTTCGTTGGATAGAGAGGTTGGCAAGTCTGTCAACTGTGCCCCGACCCGAGTTCTGCAAAGTCTTCGGTGTGATGCCAGGGGCTCTCAGGGCTGACCCTGAGCTGCAATGTAACAAGCTCTGTGCTGACTGTTCATTCTCCGCTTACATACCTGCCGTCTCTCCCTGCCCAGCAGAAACTCGACTTTAGATGCCGTCCGGGAAATGAACGGTTTCCTCCTGAAGCCTGCTAGTCTTTTGGCAGGTTCAAGGACACCCAGATCTAGCTGGCGCCTTAAAACGCCTATGTCACTCGGACAGTGCTCATCTCCCTGCGCAAGATATTATTCTGAGAAGGTACCACAGTGCTTCTTGTGTCTCTTCTGGTGCTTGAGGAACTACACGTACGTGGGGCTGCGTTCAACTTTGATGCCGGGACCTTAGGAGAAACGTTGGATTGTCCCTAGTTGAACGAAGAATCCTCGTAGCCTCCAAGGTGCCGAAACACAGCGTTCCGCTAGTCTTCCCTTGCATGCTGGAACGTGTCTCAAAGGAAAGGGTGCTAGGCAAGAAAGAAGAAAGCTCTTTCCACTTCCTTGCCTGAGGCGTGCCAGAGCCCCCTTCGCATAAAGGGCAGACCACGCTGGTCACGAAGATCCAAACAAGGTCCGGGAACGGCATCCACAGGGCCTGCAGGCATGCAGCATTTGCCCAGAAGCCTTAGTCAAAGCAGTGGCTTGACGCTAGGGTGCTGGTTCAGGACTCCTAGGACTCCTGGGTCCTCACCACCTCGCATGGAGAAACACTGTGTACCCAACGTGTACCCAATTCTCAGGGGACCCAACCAAATACAGGTACCTGGGCCCTTCGGATCGTTTCTCTGCAAGAAGAATGAAAGGCGACCCTCTGCTCCCTTCGCTGCCCGTCTAGACTGCCGAGCTTTCAAAAGTCCTCCCGAACACAGGCCTAGCAGGTCTTCGGTGTTATGCCAATGATCCCCACGGCTGAACCACTGCTGCTATGAAGAAACACTGTGTTTACGGTTCATGCTGGGAACACCTCCCTGCCGCCTCTCTGTCTCTCTGTCTCTCTGTCTCTCTCTCTGTCTCTCTGTCTCTCTCTCTCTGTCTCTGCCAAGCAGAAGGTCGACTTCAGAGGCAGCCTGACAAACGTACAATGTGCCCCTGAACGCTACCCCAGGTTTTGTAAGACACAAGGACAGTTTGGCCCATCCCCGGGAATTACGTCGTTGAGGCCATTCAGCCCACGCAGGACTACCCTGGTGCCAAAGTCTTATCAGCGAAGGTCCAGGGTGCTGCTTGAGTCTCTTTTTGTTGGTCAGAAACTACAAGTGCATGTGCTGGGTTCAACTTTGATATTGGTTACCTAAATAAAGCCAAGAGCATTAGTTTCCCGGCGGGAGAGCTGAAAGTGCGGCCTCAAAGTGTCCTGAGAAACAGTGCGGTTCCTCGTGTTCTCTTCACAAGTAGAATGGCTATGTGCGGGGAAAGGGAGTTTGCCTAGAGAGACACTCTGTTTACTACGCCGTGCAGGAGGCCTCCGGTCACCCTCTATCCATCAACGGAACACTCTACTGTTCCACAACGACCCAAGTGAGGTCCAGGTAGTCCCTCCACGAATTGACGCGTGCAGAGGTTTTCCAGGAAACCTTAGGCGAGTAGTGCATTGAAGTTAGTATGCCTTTCCTAGGGTCCCCGCTGCCTCACCACGTCCCTTGGAAGAACACTGTGTACCGAAACTCTTCTTGGCCCCCTGAGCACCTTTCCGCTGTCAAAGTCCTCCGGATGACCTCTTTGAATGCAGACTGAGAAGCGACAAAGTCTCCTCTTTGCTGTAGAGCTAGATAGCCACGACATTCAAAAGTGCCCCTGAACAGAGGTGTAGAAGGTCCTAGGTGGCATGCCGGGGGCTCCCACTGCTGACGCTGAGGAGCCATGGGAGGCATGGTGCGTAGTGTTCATCCTTGGGTGTACTTACCTACCGGCTCTTCCTGGCAAGCTGTAACTCGACCTTTGATGCAGTCTGGAAAATGGACAGTTTCCCCCCCGAACACTGCTAGGCTTTTGGCAGGTTCAGGGAGCACCTAGATCTGATACCTAGCACCTTTAAGAGTTCATGCCATTCGCACAGCGCACAACCAACTCCCTGGCTACAAAATTATTCAGAGAAGGTGCCACCGTCCTCCTTGGGTCCCCTTTGGTTCCTGAGAAACTACACGCACGTGGGCTGTGTGCAACTCTGAGACCGGGACCCTTAGAGAACTGTAGTACCTCCCAACGGGAAAGAAGGATCGTTCAGCGTGAAAGCTGCCTGAAATACAGTGCTCTGTCAGCCCATTCTTGCATGCTGGAACGTCTTTGGAAGGAAAGTGGACTTCTCTTGAGCGCGGCGGTGGGTTTCCGCTTCCATTCCTGGGGCATCCCAGAGCTGCCTTTACCCAGAAGGAACACGACACTGAGCGCCAAGCTGAAGGCAAGGTCCAGGAATTGCATCCACAAATGCCAGGCAGGCGTGCAGCATTTCCCAGGGAGCCCTACTCAAAGCAGTGGCTAAACGCTAGTGGGCTTTTCAGGACTCCTGGGACTCCCGCGCCCTCACCACGTCTCACGGCAACACCGTGTGTACCGGTTGTCACGTCTTAGGCGACCTACCGACGTACAGGCACCTAGGCCCTTCGCATCGTCTCTTGGAACGGAGAGTGAATTCAAGGCAAAACACTGCTCTCTTTGTTGCGCCGTTGGATTGCCCATCTTTCAAAAGTCCTCCCGAACACGGGTCTGGCAGGTCTTCGGTGGACCGCAAGCGGTCCCCGCTGCTGAACCAGGACGGCAATGCAAACACCCCCTGCTTAGCGTTCGCACTGGGAACACGAAGCTGCCCTCGCTTGCCAAGCAGACCGTCGACTTTAGGCGCAGCCTGACAAACGGACTTGTTGCCCCTGCAACACTGCCTGAGCTCTGGTAGGATAAAAGGACACTTTTTGGCCTCACCTAAGGAATTCCGTCGGTCACGCCTTTCAGCTCCCTGTGTGCCAAAGTTTTATCAGGGAAGGTCCAGGGTGCTCCTTGAGTCTCTTTTCGCCGGTCAGAAGCTACACGTACGTGTGCTGCGTCAAGTCTGACCGAGGGGCCTAATGAGAAAAGCATTATTTTCCCAACGGGAAAGCAGGACACTTGCGGCCTCAGATTTAAGTGAAAAACAGCGTTGTTGCCCGAGCCCTCTTCACAGTGGTAATGCCGAGTGATTGAACGGCAGGTTTCCCAGGCTAACAGACAGTTTCCTACTCGTTACAGGAGGCCTCCAGCAGCCCTTGTTCACCTAACGGGAAAGCCAGACCTGTCCCCCAGGCTCAACGTAATGTCAGCGTTTCCAACGCACGACTTGACGTGTACAAACGATTTCCATGAACCCTTAGGGAAAGCAGCGCATTAACGCTGGAATGCTTCTCCCAGGACTCCCTCTGCCCCACCATGTCCCTTTGGAGGAACACTGTGCACCCAATGACTCCTGTTGACCGACTGAGCACCGTTCGGCGACCCAGGTACCTCCGGATCATCTCTTGGAACGCAGTGTGAAAGGCAGCAAACTGTTGCCTTCGTTGGATAGAGAGGTTGGCAAGTCTGTCAACTGTGCCCCGACCCGAGTTCTGCAAAGTCTTCGGTGTGATGCCAGGGGCTCTCAGGGCTGACCCTGAGCTGCAATGTAACAAGCTCTGTGCTGACTGTTCATTCTCCGCTTACATACCTGCCGTCTCTCCCTGCCCAGCAGAAACTCGACTTTAGATGCCGTCCGGGAAATGAACGGTTTCCTCCTGAAGCCTGCTAGTCTTTTGGCAGGTTCAAGGACACCCAGATCTAGCTGGCGCCTTAAAACGCCTATGTCACTCGGACAGTGCTCATCTCCCTGCGCAAGATATTATTCTGAGAAGGTACCACAGTGCTTCTTGTGTCTCTTCTGGTGCTTGAGGAACTACACGTACGTGGGGCTGCGTTCAACTTTGATGCCGGGACCTTAGGAGAAACGTTGGATTGTCCCTAGTTGAACGAAGAATCCTCGTAGCCTCCAAGGTGCCGAAACACAGCGTTCCGCTAGTCTTCCCTTGCATGCTGGAACGTGTCTCAAAGGAAAGGGTGCTAGGCAAGAAAGAAGAAAGCTCTTTCCACTTCCTTGCCTGAGGCGTGCCAGAGCCCCCTTCGCATAAAGGGCAGACCACGCTGGTCACGAAGATCCAAACAAGGTCCGGGAACGGCATCCACAGGGCCTGCAGGCATGCAGCATTTGCCCAGAAGCCTTAGTCAAAGCAGTGGCTTGACGCTAGGGTGCTGGTTCAGGACTCCTAGGACTCCTGGGTCCTCACCACCTCGCATGGAGAAACACTGTGTACCCAACGTGTACCCAATTCTCAGGGGACCCAACCAAATACAGGTACCTGGGCCCTTCGGATCGTTTCTCTGCAAGAAGAATGAAAGGCGACCCTCTGCTCCCTTCGCTGCCCGTCTAGACTGCCGAGCTTTCAAAAGTCCTCCCGAACACAGGCCTAGCAGGTCTTCGGTGTTATGCCAATGATCCCCACGGCTGAACCACTGCTGCTATGAAGAAACACTGTGTTTACGGTTCATGCTGGGAACACCTCCCTGCCGCCTCTCTGTCTCTCTGTCTCTCTGTCTCTCTCTCTGTCTCTCTGTCTCTCTCTCTCTGTCTCTGCCAAGCAGAAGGTCGACTTCAGAGGCAGCCTGACAAACGTACAATGTGCCCCTGAACGCTACCCCAGGTTTTGTAAGACACAAGGACAGTTTGGCCCATCCCCGGGAATTACGTCGTTGAGGCCATTCAGCCCACGCAGGACTACCCTGGTGCCAAAGTCTTATCAGCGAAGGTCCAGGGTGCTGCTTGAGTCTCTTTTTGTTGGTCAGAAACTACAAGTGCATGTGCTGGGTTCAACTTTGATATTGGTTACCTAAATAAAGCCAAGAGCATTAGTTTCCCGGCGGGAGAGCTGAAAGTGCGGCCTCAAAGTGTCCTGAGAAACAGTGCGGTTCCTCGTGTTCTCTTCACAAGTAGAATGGCTATGTGCGGGGAAAGGGAGTTTGCCTAGAGAGACACTCTGTTTACTACGCCGTGCAGGAGGCCTCCGGTCACCCTCTATCCATCAACGGAACACTCTACTGTTCCACAACGACCCAAGTGAGGTCCAGGTAGTCCCTCCACGAATTGACGCGTGCAGAGGTTTTCCAGGAAACCTTAGGCGAGTAGTGCATTGAAGTTAGTATGCCTTTCCTAGGGTCCCCGCTGCCTCACCACGTCCCTTGGAAGAACACTGTGTACCGAAACTCTTCTTGGCCCCCTGAGCACCTTTCCGCTGTCAAAGTCCTCCGGATGACCTCTTTGAATGCAGACTGAGAAGCGACAAAGTCTCCTCTTTGCTGTAGAGCTAGATAGCCACGACATTCAAAAGTGCCCCTGAACAGAGGTGTAGAAGGTCCTAGGTGGCATGCCGGGGGCTCCCACTGCTGATGCTGAGGAGCCATGGGAGGCATGGTGCGTAGTGTTCATCCTTGGGTGTACTTACCTACCGGCTCTTCCTGGCAAGCTGTAACTCGACCTTTGATGCAGTCTGGAAAATGGACAGTTTCCCCCCCGAACACTGCTAGGCTTTTGGCAGGTTCAGGGAGCACCTAGATCTGATACCTAGCACCTTTAAGAGTTCATGCCATTCGCACAGCGCACAACCAACTCCCTGGCTACAAAATTATTCAGAGAAGGTGCCACCGTCCTCCTTGGGTCCCCTTTGGTTCCTGAGAAACTACACGCACGTGGGCTGTGTGCAACTCTGAGACCGGGACCCTTAGAGAACTGTAGTACCTCCCAACGGGAAAGAAGGATCGTTCAGCGTGAAAGCTGCCTGAAATACAGTGCTCTGTCAGCCCATTCTTGCATGCTGGAACGTCTTTGGAAGGAAAGTGGACTTCTCTTGAGCGCGGCGGTGGGTTTCCGCTTCCATTCCTGGGGCATCCCAGAGCCGCCTTTACCCAGAAGGAACACGACACTGAGCGCCAAGCTGAAGGCAAGGTCCAGGAATTGCATCCACAAATGCCAGGCAGGCGTGCAGCATTTCCCAGGGAGCCCTACTCAAAGCAGTGGCTAAACGCTAGTGGGCTTTTCAGGACTCCTGGGACTCCCGCGCCCTCACCACGTCTCACGGCAACACCGTGTGTACCGGTTGTCACGTCTTAGGCGACCTACCGACGTACAGGCACCTAGGCCCTTCGCATCGTCTCTTGGAACGGAGAGTGAATTCAAGGCAAAACACTGCTCTCTTTGTTGCGCCGTTGGATTGCCCATCTTTCAAAAGTCCTCCCGAACACGGGTCTGGCAGGTCTTCGGTGGACCGCAAGCGGTCCCCGCTGCTGAACCAGGACGGCAATGCAAACACCCCCTGCTTAGCGTTCGCACTGGGAACACGAAGCTGCCCTCGCTTGCCAAGCAGACCGTCGACTTTAGGCGCAGCCTGACAAACGGACTTGTTGCCCCTGCAACACTGCCTGAGCTCTGGTAGGATAAAAGGACACTTTTTGGCCTCACCTAAGGAATTCCGTCGGTCACGCCTTTCAGCTCCCTGTGTGCCAAAGTTTTATCAGGGAAGGTCCAGGGTGCTCCTTGAGTCTCTTTTCGCCGGTCAGAAGCTACACGTACGTGTGCTGCGTCAAGTCTGACCGAGGGGCCTAATGAGAAAAGCATTATTTTCCCAACGGGAAAGCAGGACACTTGCGGCCTCAGATTTAAGTGAAAAACAGCGTTGTTGCCCGAGCCCTCTTCACAGTGGTAATGCCGAGTGATTGAACGGCAGGTTTCCCAGGCTAACAGACAGTTTCCTACTCGTTACAGGAGGCCTCCAGCAGCCCTTGTTCACCTAACGGGAAAGCCAGACCTGTCCCCCAGGCTCAACGTAATGTCAGCGTTTCCAACGCACGACTTGACGTGTACAAACGATTTCCATGAACCCTTAGGGAAAGCAGCGCATTAACGCTGGAATGCTTCTCCCAGGACTCCCTCTGCCCCACCATGTCCCTTTGGAGGAACACTGTGCACCCAATGACTCCTGTTGACCGACTGAGCACCGTTCGGCGACCCAGGTACCTCCGGATCATCTCTTGGAACGCAGTGTGAAAGGCAGCAAACTGTTGCCTTCGTTGGATAGAGAGGTTGGCAAGTCTGTCAACTGTGCCCCGACCCGAGTTCTGCAAAGTCTTCGGTGTGATGCCAGGGGCTCTCAGGGCTGACCCTGAGCTGCAATGTAACAAGCTCTGTGCTGACTGTTCATTCTCCGCTTACATACCTGCCGTCTCTCCCTGCCCAGCAGAAACTCGACTTTAGATGCCGTCCGGGAAATGAACGGTTTCCTCCTGAAGCCTGCTAGTCTTTTGGCAGGTTCAAGGACACCCAGATCTAGCTGGCGCCTTAAAACGCCTATGTCACTCGGACAGTGCTCATCTCCCTGCGCAAGATATTATTCTGAGAAGGTACCACAGTGCTTCTTGTGTCTCTTCTGGTGCTTGAGGAACTACACGTACGTGGGGCTGCGTTCAACTTTGATGCCGGGACCTTAGGAGAAACGTTGGATTGTCCCTAGTTGAACGAAGAATCCTCGTAGCCTCCAAGGTGCCGAAACACAGCGTTCCGCTAGTCTTCCCTTGCATGCTGGAACGTGTCTCAAAGGAAAGGGTGCTAGGCAAGAAAGAAGAAAGCTCTTTCCACTTCCTTGCCTGAGGCGTGCCAGAGCCCCCTTCGCATAAAGGGCAGACCACGCTGGTCACGAAGATCCAAACAAGGTCCGGGAACGGCATCCACAGGGCCTGCAGGCATGCAGCATTTGCCCAGAAGCCTTAGTCAAAGCAGTGGCTTGACGCTAGGGTGCTGGTTCAGGACTCCTAGGACTCCTGGGTCCTCACCACCTCGCATGGAGAAACACTGTGTACCCAACGTGTACCCAATTCTCAGGGGACCCAACCAAATACAGGTACCTGGGCCCTTCGGATCGTTTCTCTGCAAGAAGAATGAAAGGCGACCCTCTGCTCCCTTCGCTGCCCGTCTAGACTGCCGAGCTTTCAAAAGTCCTCCCGAACACAGGCCTAGCAGGTCTTCGGTGTTATGCCAATGATCCCCACGGCTGAACCACTGCTGCTATGAAGAAACACTGTGTTTACGGTTCATGCTGGGAACACCTCCCTGCCGCCTCTCTGTCTCTCTGTCTCTCTGTCTCTCTCTCTGTCTCTCTGTCTCTCTCTCTCTGTCTCTGCCAAGCAGAAGGTCGACTTCAGAGGCAGCCTGACAAACGTACAATGTGCCCCTGAACGCTACCCCAGGTTTTGTAAGACACAAGGACAGTTTGGCCCATCCCCGGGAATTACGTCGTTGAGGCCATTCAGCCCACGCAGGACTACCCTGGTGCCAAAGTCTTATCAGCGAAGGTCCAGGGTGCTGCTTGAGTCTCTTTTTGTTGGTCAGAAACTACAAGTGCATGTGCTGGGTTCAACTTTGATATTGGTTACCTAAATAAAGCCAAGAGCATTAGTTTCCCGGCGGGAGAGCTGAAAGTGCGGCCTCAAAGTGTCCTGAGAAACAGTGCGGTTCCTCGTGTTCTCTTCACAAGTAGAATGGCTATGTGCGGGGAAAGGGAGTTTGCCTAGAGAGACACTCTGTTTACTACGCCGTGCAGGAGGCCTCCGGTCACCCTCTATCCATCAACGGAACACTCTACTGTTCCACAACGACCCAAGTGAGGTCCAGGTAGTCCCTCCACGAATTGACGCGTGCAGAGGTTTTCCAGGAAACCTTAGGCGAGTAGTGCATTGAAGTTAGTATGCCTTTCCTAGGGTCCCCGCTGCCTCACCACGTCCCTTGGAAGAACACTGTGTACCGAAACTCTTCTTGGCCCCCTGAGCACCTTTCCGCTGTCAAAGTCCTCCGGATGACCTCTTTGAATGCAGACTGAGAAGCGACAAAGTCTCCTCTTTGCTGTAGAGCTAGATAGCCACGACATTCAAAAGTGCCCCTGAACAGAGGTGTAGAAGGTCCTAGGTGGCATGCCGGGGGCTCCCACTGCTGACGCTGAGGAGCCATGGGAGGCATGGTGCGTAGTGTTCATCCTTGGGTGTACTTACCTACCGGCTCTTCCTGGCAAGCTGTAACTCGACCTTTGATGCAGTCTGGAAAATGGACAGTTTCCCCCCCGAACACTGCTAGGCTTTTGGCAGGTTCAGGGAGCACCTAGATCTGATACCTAGCACCTTTAAGAGTTCATGCCATTCGCACAGCGCACAACCAACTCCCTGGCTACAAAATTATTCAGAGAAGGTGCCACCGTCCTCCTTGGGTCCCCTTTGGTTCCTGAGAAACTACACGCACGTGGGCTGTGTGCAACTCTGAGACCGGGACCCTTAGAGAACTGTAGTACCTCCCAACGGGAAAGAAGGATCGTTCAGCGTGAAAGCTGCCTGAAATACAGTGCTCTGTCAGCCCATTCTTGCATGCTGGAACGTCTTTGGAAGGAAAGTGGACTTCTCTTGAGCGCGGCGGTGGGTTTCCGCTTCCATTCCTGGGGCATCCCAGAGCCGCCTTTACCCAGAAGGAACACGACACTGAGCGCCAAGCTGAAGGCAAGGTCCAGGAATTGCATCCACAAATGCCAGGCAGGCGTGCAGCATTTCCCAGGGAGCCCTACTCAAAGCAGTGGCTAAACGCTAGTGGGCTTTTCAGGACTCCTGGGACTCCCGCGCCCTCACCACGTCTCACGGCAACACCGTGTGTACCGGTTGTCACGTCTTAGGCGACCTACCGACGTACAGGCACCTAGGCCCTTCGCATCGTCTCTTGGAACGGAGAGTGAATTCAAGGCAAAACACTGCTCTCTTTGTTGCGCCGTTGGATTGCCCATCTTTCAAAAGTCCTCCCGAACACGGGTCTGGCAGGTCTTCGGTGGACCGCAAGCGGTCCCCGCTGCTGAACCAGGACGGCAATGCAAACACCCCCTGCTTAGCGTTCGCACTGGGAACACGAAGCTGCCCTCGCTTGCCAAGCAGACCGTCGACTTTAGGCGCAGCCTGACAAACGGACTTGTTGCCCCTGCAACACTGCCTGAGCTCTGGTAGGATAAAAGGACACTTTTTGGCCTCACCTAAGGAATTCCGTCGGTCACGCCTTTCAGCTCCCTGTGTGCCAAAGTTTTATCAGGGAAGGTCCAGGGTGCTCCTTGAGTCTCTTTTCGCCGGTCAGAAGCTACACGTACGTGTGCTGCGTCAAGTCTGACCGAGGGGCCTAATGAGAAAAGCATTATTTTCCCAACGGGAAAGCAGGACACTTGCGGCCTCAGATTTAAGTGAAAAACAGCGTTGTTGCCCGAGCCCTCTTCACAGTGGTAATGCCGAGTGATTGAACGGCAGGTTTCCCAGGCTAACAGACAGTTTCCTACTCGTTACAGGAGGCCTCCAGCAGCCCTTGTTCACCTAACGGGAAAGCCAGACCTGTCCCCCAGGCTCAACGTAATGTCAGCGTTTCCAACGCACGACTTGACGTGTACAAACGATTTCCATGAACCCTTAGGGAAAGCAGCGCATTAACGCTGGAATGCTTCTCCCAGGACTCCCTCTGCCCCACCATGTCCCTTTGGAGGAACACTGTGCACCCAATGACTCCTGTTGACCGACTGAGCACCGTTCGGCGACCCAGGTACCTCCGGATCATCTCTTGGAACGCAGTGTGAAAGGCAGCAAACTGTTGCCTTCGTTGGATAGAGAGGTTGGCAAGTCTGTCAACTGTGCCCCGACCCGAGTTCTGCAAAGTCTTCGGTGTGATGCCAGGGGCTCTCAGGGCTGACCCTGAGCTGCAATGTAACAAGCTCTGTGCTGACTGTTCATTCTCCGCTTACATACCTGCCGTCTCTCCCTGCCCAGCAGAAACTCGACTTTAGATGCCGTCCGGGAAATGAACGGTTTCCTCCTGAAGCCTGCTAGTCTTTTGGCAGGTTCAAGGACACCCAGATCTAGCTGGCGCCTTAAAACGCCTATGTCACTCGGACAGTGCTCATCTCCCTGCGCAAGATATTATTCTGAGAAGGTACCACAGTGCTTCTTGTGTCTCTTCTGGTGCTTGAGGAACTACACGTACGTGGGGCTGCGTTCAACTTTGATGCCGGGACCTTAGGAGAAACGTTGGATTGTCCCTAGTTGAACGAAGAATCCTCGTAGCCTCCAAGGTGCCGAAACACAGCGTTCCGCTAGTCTTCCCTTGCATGCTGGAACGTGTCTCAAAGGAAAGGGTGCTAGGCAAGAAAGAAGAAAGCTCTTTCCACTTCCTTGCCTGAGGCGTGCCAGAGCCCCCTTCGCATAAAGGGCAGACCACGCTGGTCACGAAGATCCAAACAAGGTCCGGGAACGGCATCCACAGGGCCTGCAGGCATGCAGCATTTGCCCAGAAGCCTTAGTCAAAGCAGTGGCTTGACGCTAGGGTGCTGGTTCAGGACTCCTAGGACTCCTGGGTCCTCACCACCTCGCATGGAGAAACACTGTGTACCCAACGTGTACCCAATTCTCAGGGGACCCAACCAAATACAGGTACCTGGGCCCTTCGGATCGTTTCTCTGCAAGAAGAATGAAAGGCGACCCTCTGCTCCCTTCGCTGCCCGTCTAGACTGCCGAGCTTTCAAAAGTCCTCCCGAACACAGGCCTAGCAGGTCTTCGGTGTTATGCCAATGATCCCCACGGCTGAACCACTGCTGCTATGAAGAAACACTGTGTTTACGGTTCATGCTGGGAACACCTCCCTGCCGCCTCTCTGTCTCTCTGTCTCTCTGTCTCTCTCTCTGTCTCTCTGTCTCTCTCTCTCTGTCTCTGCCAAGCAGAAGGTCGACTTCAGAGGCAGCCTGACAAACGTACAATGTGCCCCTGAACGCTACCCCAGGTTTTGTAAGACACAAGGACAGTTTGGCCCATCCCCGGGAATTACGTCGTTGAGGCCATTCAGCCCACGCAGGACTACCCTGGTGCCAAAGTCTTATCAGCGAAGGTCCAGGGTGCTGCTTGAGTCTCTTTTTGTTGGTCAGAAACTACAAGTGCATGTGCTGGGTTCAACTTTGATATTGGTTACCTAAATAAAGCCAAGAGCATTAGTTTCCCGGCGGGAGAGCTGAAAGTGCGGCCTCAAAGTGTCCTGAGAAACAGTGCGGTTCCTCGTGTTCTCTTCACAAGTAGAATGGCTATGTGCGGGGAAAGGGAGTTTGCCTAGAGAGACACTCTGTTTACTACGCCGTGCAGGAGGCCTCCGGTCACCCTCTATCCATCAACGGAACACTCTACTGTTCCACAACGACCCAAGTGAGGTCCAGGTAGTCCCTCCACGAATTGACGCGTGCAGAGGTTTTCCAGGAAACCTTAGGCGAGTAGTGCATTGAAGTTAGTATGCCTTTCCTAGGGTCCCCGCTGCCTCACCACGTCCCTTGGAAGAACACTGTGTACCGAAACTCTTCTTGGCCCCCTGAGCACCTTTCCGCTGTCAAAGTCCTCCGGATGACCTCTTTGAATGCAGACTGAGAAGCGACAAAGTCTCCTCTTTGCTGTAGAGCTAGATAGCCACGACATTCAAAAGTGCCCCTGAACAGAGGTGTAGAAGGTCCTAGGTGGCATGCCGGGGGCTCCCACTGCTGACGCTGAGGAGCCATGGGAGGCATGGTGCGTAGTGTTCATCCTTGGGTGTACTTACCTACCGGCTCTTCCTGGCAAGCTGTAACTCGACCTTTGATGCAGTCTGGAAAATGGACAGTTTCCCCCCCGAACACTGCTAGGCTTTTGGCAGGTTCAGGGAGCACCTAGATCTGATACCTAGCACCTTTAAGAGTTCATGCCATTCGCACAGCGCACAACCAACTCCCTGGCTACAAAATTATTCAGAGAAGGTGCCACCGTCCTCCTTGGGTCCCCTTTGGTTCCTGAGAAACTACACGCACGTGGGCTGTGTGCAACTCTGAGACCGGGACCCTTAGAGAACTGTAGTACCTCCCAACGGGAAAGAAGGATCGTTCAGCGTGAAAGCTGCCTGAAATACAGTGCTCTGTCAGCCCATTCTTGCATGCTGGAACGTCTTTGGAAGGAAAGTGGACTTCTCTTGAGCGCGGCGGTGGGTTTCCGCTTCCATTCCTGGGGCATCCCAGAGCCGCCTTTACCCAGAAGGAACACGACACTGAGCGCCAAGCTGAAGGCAAGGTCCAGGAATTGCATCCACAAATGCCAGGCAGGCGTGCAGCATTTCCCAGGGAGCCCTACTCAAAGCAGTGGCTAAACGCTAGTGGGCTTTTCAGGACTCCTGGGACTCCCGCGCCCTCACCACGTCTCACGGCAACACCGTGTGTACCGGTTGTCACGTCTTAGGCGACCTACCGACGTACAGGCACCTAGGCCCTTCGCATCGTCTCTTGGAACGGAGAGTGAATTCAAGGCAAAACACTGCTCTCTTTGTTGCGCCGTTGGATTGCCCATCTTTCAAAAGTCCTCCCGAACACGGGTCTGGCAGGTCTTCGGTGGACCGCAAGCGGTCCCCGCTGCTGAACCAGGACGGCAATGCAAACACCCCCTGCTTAGCGTTCGCACTGGGAACACGAAGCTGCCCTCGCTTGCCAAGCAGACCGTCGACTTTAGGCGCAGCCTGACAAACGGACTTGTTGCCCCTGCAACACTGCCTGAGCTCTGGTAGGATAAAAGGACACTTTTTGGCCTCACCTAAGGAATTCCGTCGGTCACGCCTTTCAGCTCCCTGTGTGCCAAAGTTTTATCAGGGAAGGTCCAGGGTGCTCCTTGAGTCTCTTTTCGCCGGTCAGAAGCTACACGTACGTGTGCTGCGTCAAGTCTGACCGAGGGGCCTAATGAGAAAAGCATTATTTTCCCAACGGGAAAGCAGGACACTTGCGGCCTCAGATTTAAGTGAAAAACAGCGTTGTTGCCCGAGCCCTCTTCACAGTGGTAATGCCGAGTGATTGAACGGCAGGTTTCCCAGGCTAACAGACAGTTTCCTACTCGTTACAGGAGGCCTCCAGCAGCCCTTGTTCACCTAACGGGAAAGCCAGACCTGTCCCCCAGGCTCAACGTAATGTCAGCGTTTCCAACGCACGACTTGACGTGTACAAACGATTTCCATGAACCCTTAGGGAAAGCAGCGCATTAACGCTGGAATGCTTCTCCCAGGACTCCCTCTGCCCCACCATGTCCCTTTGGAGGAACACTGTGCACCCAATGACTCCTGTTGACCGACTGAGCACCGTTCGGCGACCCAGGTACCTCCGGATCATCTCTTGGAACGCAGTGTGAAAGGCAGCAAACTGTTGCCTTCGTTGGATAGAGAGGTTGGCAAGTCTGTCAACTGTGCCCCGACCCGAGTTCTGCAAAGTCTTCGGTGTGATGCCAGGGGCTCTCAGGGCTGACCCTGAGCTGCAATGTAACAAGCTCTGTGCTGACTGTTCATTCTCCGCTTACATACCTGCCGTCTCTCCCTGCCCAGCAGAAACTCGACTTTAGATGCCGTCCGGGAAATGAACGGTTTCCTCCTGAAGCCTGCTAGTCTTTTGGCAGGTTCAAGGACACCCAGATCTAGCTGGCGCCTTAAAACGCCTATGTCACTCGGACAGTGCTCATCTCCCTGCGCAAGATATTATTCTGAGAAGGTACCACAGTGCTTCTTGTGTCTCTTCTGGTGCTTGAGGAACTACACGTACGTGGGGCTGCGTTCAACTTTGATGCCGGGACCTTAGGAGAAACGTTGGATTGTCCCTAGTTGAACGAAGAATCCTCGTAGCCTCCAAGG